>NW_022196900.1:8101830-8121915 GCF_008632895.1 Mastomys coucha
CACACACACACACACACACACACACACACACACACGCTGAGGTCTGAATCCATCTGCCTATACCACTGTGCCCCACACATCTGAGTTCTCTGTCCTCTGAGTTACAGCCTGCTAAGCTGTCTCTGCTAGTGCTCTGATTCCCTCATGGGCAAGGCCCTTGTGGTGATTCATTTCTACCCTCCTCTGCCCCCCACCATCGCCAGCACATCCCAGTGTGGCAGCTGCCCTAGGACTCTGGCACCTCCATGGAGTCCTACCGCCACCTGCTGGCAAGAATGTTCACTGCAGGTGATGATAAACCTGGCTATTCCAGTCCTTCTCAAAGAAGCTCCAGCTAATGGCTGTATTCAGGGCCCAAAGAAGACAGACAGGCTCCTGCCACCCCCTGGACTCCAGGAGGAGCACAGATGCTGCTTCTCAGTGGTCAAACTTATGTTTTGATGTGTTGTGAGGTCTCGGGGTGGAGAGTGTCCAAGCTAGAGAAGGCTCCTCCTGGCTAAGAGGAAACACAGACAAACCCAGGGAAGAGGGTGTTAGAAGACCACAGTGCAGTGGTCAGGCTTGGAGGCTGAGCTGTTACCTGGCCTCCTTTTTGGATTTAGTGCTTCAGCTAGGGGATTCCTCCCACTGAAGGAGGCGGGGCCAGGGCTGAACTCTGATCTGAGGCTCCAGCTGAATATAAAAATACCTTCTGGGCTGTGAACCTTGACACACCAGGCTGCCTCCTGTAGTGTGCAAATGAGAACCTGGTGGCCTGGCCCCACAACCCCGGGGCAGGATGAGGGCCTCTTCTCTGGAGCAGAGAGGTGGGTGAGGAAACACACTCCCATACAGAAACTGCAAACTCAAGGCCCTCTTCACGGCTGCCCATCCTCCAGGCAGCCCACACACCTAAACCTCGAGGTCCCTCCCACCTGCCCAGAGTCAGGAGGGCTGCCTACACTGCTACTTCCCAGCCCCTTCTCACGCTTTCCATGCACTCCATCCTGAATGTGACTCACACGGTCCTGCCGAGCAGAATGCCGAGCCTCTGGGCTGCTCAGGGCCCCTGCTCCCTTTCAAGGACCCCCAAGTCTGCAGCTTCTCTCTGTCTAAACCTGAGCCCTCTTTCAAAAACTGTGTCTTGCCTACCTGATTGTGACTAAGGACAGGATTAGGGGACTTCCCTGGCCACTAATACAGGAGATGGCCCATGTTAGAGCTCAATATATTCTGTCTCGAACTAATAAATGGATGCATTGCATTGATGACAGGGGAGGGGAGGTCTGAGAGATAGAAAGCAAACAGGGGTTGCTTTGCCCTTAACTACAGTCGAGTTAAAAGCTCCCACTGGTTTGGGGAGCACACACACACACACACACACACACACACACACACAAAACCTCTAGTGTAATCTCTAGCTGCAGATTACAAGGTACTTTCAGATCCTTATCTCATTTGAAATCCCGGAGATGTACACAGTGCCTCCCACTTCACAGATAAGGAGGCAGCAGAGTGGAGCAGAGAGCAATTAATGTCAATTTGAAAGTGACAGGACCCAAACCAGCCCCAAGAATTTCAAATTGCAGACCCTCCAGCCTGCCCAGTTCCTACAGAGGAAGCAAAGGGCTGAATTTGAGCAGAAATACTGAATTTTGCAGTATTTTCTGAACTCTCAGGTAGCCCTAGAGAGCATTCAATTAGGCTGAAAAAATATAAAATGATCCCACGGAGCCCGAGATAATTTTGCGGGTGTTCATTTTCTAATAGGTAATTACTGGAAATGGGGCTGCTGGGGGCTTCTGAGCAGGTGCTGAGACTGCCAATTAATTTCAGCAATTAACACCTGTGCTTTAAGAGCTGGCACACGATCTTGCCACTCAGAGCACCTGGCATGAGTGGGGTAAAGACAGAAGTGGGTGAAAGGTAAACAACGGGCCAAGGTGTGTCTAGATAACCACGCCAGGCTGTCCCCCTTCTCACAATCACTACCAGTGCCCAAGGGGAGTTGTCGGTTGCTGGATTCACGGCTCTGGGGCGACCCATTAGTCCGAGACTCTTACTCTGTCACTCATCTAGCCATACGGCTGTGGATAGGTTATGTAACTTCTCTGTACCTCAGTTCCTTGTCTCTAAACATACTTCCTAAGGTCTTGGGTGTACTGAATGAGTGACTCCATTTAAAGCAGTAAGCATAGTGCTGGACACAAAATAGGTGCTCAAGAAAGGTCACTGTTAGCCAGGCCCAACGATACAGTCCAGGCTGATGTAGGGCAATTAGACCTGCTTGAGCTACGTGGTAAGTTCAAGAACAGCCTGGCACTTCAGAGAGACTCTGCTTTAAGAGAGGACCGAGGTGGTGACTCTGTGCTAGCACACTTGCCTGCCGGGTACAAGCCCTGAGTTCAATCCCCACTCCTGGGGAAGGGGAAGAAGAGAATAATCTACTAATTTTGCAAATCGGAACTATGGTTCTACTAAAACCATAAGAAACCAATGTCTCCAAGTCCTGGCCCAGGGCCTTTATGGCTTGCCCCATTGACGGATGTTGGAATACACAACAAGATGATAAACACAAGTCCACTTAGGCAGACACAATGAGTGTCTGGAGCACTGTCCGAGGATTCTGAGAGGAGCACAAGGATGGAGAGTGGCCATGCATGGGCCACCCTGACTTGAAGGACCGAAGGACCAAGGGAGCGACAAACTGACCCTCAAGGAAGTCTCCCTACATTGGTCCCTGACCCTGAGCCTCCACCTGGACTAGGCAGCAGACAGCCCAGGGTATCTCAACTCCACTGGAGTGAAGTCCAGTGTGAAGTCTCCTGTGAGAAGACTTAAAGAGTGTCCAGGCCCTTGAGAACAGGCAAGTGTGAATTCTAATCCTCTTCTCACAGAGGTACCTTCTACCTTGGCCTGGTAGAACACTAAGGTGTGTATCATACGAATGCTCTCGAAACAGCATCTGTTGGGGCCAGGGGTATGGCTCCTCAGTTAAGAGCACTGGCTGCTCTTCCAGAGGATCCAGGTTCAATTCCCAACACCCATCTGGCTGCTGACAACCACCTGTAACTCCACTTCCAAGGACTCTTATGCCCTCCTCTCGCTTTTGAGGGCACCAAGCATGCATGGCACACAGACATTGGTGCAGGTAAAACACCCAAGGTGATAAAATAGTAATTAGAAAACAGCACTCATGGTAAACTGAGGCACAAAAAGACAGCCCAAAGCATCTAAATTACAAAGTGTCAAAGCTGGAGTACTTGGAGCACAGACCCCAACTCTATTTCCCATACCAACTGAAGGACTCTAACAGGCCCAGGCACCGCACACAGGCTGCCAGCGGGGCTTGCCCTCCTTCCTGCCCTCTCCCTTGCTAAGGTCAGCCCTTAGATCACTCACATTCCAAAAGCTAGCCACCAAGGTCTGGTCCCTCATTTGGCTACTTCCCTGTGCCTGACTAAGATACCAAGTTTCAACTATTAAAATGTCAAGGTCTAGTAATCAAAACTCATTATTTGGCTATACTGACTAAACTGTCCAAACGAGACTTACCAACTAACTCACCCTAGCACAGATTTCCTGTTTTTTTCTCCTTAAAAGCCACTCCTGCGGGGCTGGAGAGATGGCTCAGCGGTTAAGAGCACTGGCTGCTTGCTCCTCCAGAGGTCCTGAGTTCAATTCAGCAACCACATGGTGGCTCATAAGCATCTGTAATGGGATCTGATGCCCTCTTCTGGTGTGTCTGAAGACAGTGATAGTGTATTCACATATATAAAATAAATAATTAAAAAAAAAAAAAAAAACCACTCCTGCAGAGACACCTGCTGCTGTCTTAGGCAGATTCAGAAGCACCTCCCCTATCCTCCATCCTCCTCCCTTATCTCCCTCCCCCATCCCCCTTCCTCTGGACTGATTTCAAGGTCCTTTCACCAACTTTTATACAAGAAAGTCCTTTGCATCTGTTAAACTGTTAATTAACCCTCAAGATTAGGTTAACTATCCTGCCCATCAAGATAAACAGGACTTGATAGGTATGATGATGCACACCCAAACCCCAGCACTGGGGAAGTGGAGGAGGTTCTCAAGCTCAACACCAGCCTGATCCACATTAAGCCAATAATAATCAGAAATGGTGGTGGTGATGATGATGATGATGATGATGATGAAGAGGAGGAGGAGGAGGAGGAGGAGGAGGAGGAGGAAGAAGAAGAAGAAGAAGAAGAAGAAGGAGGAAGAGGAGGAGGAGGAGGAAGAGGAGGAAGAAGAGGAGGAAGAGGAGGAAGAAGAGGAGGAGGAGAAATAATAATAGTTAATTAGATGATGTGGACAATCCTACAGAACTTGGTTAACAGCAAAACAAATAAGTGACAGGGGTTGGTGGCACTGGGGCAAACCAGTGCTACAATCCATTACAAGCAAGGTTTTCAGCAAGGTCCCAGGGCTTGCAAGGTCTCTATGGTGGGTGGATCTCAGAGAGAAGGTGTACACCTAGGCCTCTCAAATGTACAAAGTCATTCTAAGCCTCTTTCTCATGCCCCTTCCTGTCCTCCACTTCTCTCCTCAGCTTCCCAGTCACAGCCTTCAGAAAGGTAACCCCAGGGACCCCATCTGGAAAGACATCCCGGGGAGTCTTAGTTATTGCCAGGGTTGTGTGCACAGGGAGCCAGCCTGCTGCAAGTGGAGAGGGCTTTCCCGGTATGGTGAGGCCAGAGGCCATAGCCACACCATGGAAGGCTTCCTGGAAGAAGCTAAGTTTGAGAGTGGAGGGGCTTTACTGAGAGCAGGGGAACTCAGGCTAAGGGTTCTGCAGAGAGACTCCCTGCCAACACACATTCTAATTTCTAAATCTCAGGGTCTCACTTGTAAGGTGGAGAAGATAATCTTGGTTCAGATTTAGCTTTTTGAAAAGTACAAAGTGGTGTGGAGAAGGACCAGATGAAATCCAGGCCTGAGCCTAAGAGACCAGGATGGATATACTGAAGGGTGTGGACAGAAGTGTCATCCTGAGACTAGGGCAGCTGCTCTCATTCCAGAAAGATTTGGAAGCTCTTCAAGGAGGTGGGGGCAAAGGCATACCTGGAGGGGAAGAGCATGGTGGGAGATGGCTACAAAGGTTTCTGTGGACAACGGGATGGAGGGAAGAAGGAAGGCAGGGAAGGAGGGAGGGAGGGAGGGAAGGAGAGAGAGAAAGAGAGAGAGAGAGAGAGAGAGAGAGAGACAGAGACAGAGACAGAGAGACAGAGAGGATATCACAAGGCAACGGGGATGAGGGGTACTAGTAGACAGGGGAAGGCTCACCTGGAGCAAGAGTGGATACTGCCCCTAAGGGGAAAAGGACCTAGAAAAAAGGTTTTAAGGTCACCTCTGCTGTCCTGGCATTCCTCACTGGCACCACCTGCTATGTGACTGAAAGCCAAGCTCACTCTCAGGACTCTCCCTCTGGGGCTAGAGAGATAGCTCAGCAGTTAAGAGTACCTGCTGCTCTCAAAGAGATGCCAGGTTTGGTTTCTACCATCTGTGTGGTAGATCATAACTGTGTGTACCTCCAGTTCCAGGATATCCACTGCCCTCTTCTGGCTTTCCCTCAGGCACCAGGCACCCATGTGGTGCACATACACACAGGCACACAACACTCATACACATAAAATAAAAATAAATCTAAAATAAAGTCTCTCTTCTTGGATTCTACAGTACATTTATACACCCCAACCAGAAATCTAGAGATGGATTTTGCTGCCTCTCTGGACCCCTTCACAAGATCACAGAGCCATGAGGATCAACTTCAGGTTGATCCAGGCCACTAATCATCTCTACCTTGGGCTGCTGTCTACCGAGCCAGCCTTCCTGACTCTGGCCTCTCTCTCTGCCCATTCTCACAGGTGCTGAAAGTAACTTATCCGAAAGAAAACTGTTCCATTCACTCTGTGCCCAGTGCCTTCCACACTCCTGATCATCCTTTGTGGGCTTCTTTTCAGCCCCAATCGGGCACCTATTTTCTTCTCTCCAATGGTGGACTTGTCTCCTATTACTACAAGCCCCTTCTGGATCTCAGCATTCTTCCAGTTGTCCCACCACTTATCATCACTATGTGTCTGCAGTGTGCTTGGTCCCGCTTCCGCGTTTTCACGTCCTGGATATAACAAATCCTCTGGTCTTTACACCTCATTTCTACTAAAATATCGCCTCTATTCCTCCAACTGGGTCAGCTACTTTCGTCGGACCCTCCAGATCAAGAGTGCTACTTTATCTACCCACCCCACTCCTATCCCCAAAGTGGGAACTTAACTGGATCCCGGTTATCTATCTCCCCAACTCCCAAAGCCAGGGTGAGTAGACAGGTTCTTAGGAGACCCTTGATGCAAAACGGAATGAATGAACGTCTGGAAGATGCACTTCTCACTGTTCAAAAGCCAAAGTTGCTAACATTCCCAATCTTGTGTTTCTGAACCCGCCCTTTTACTTCCATCATACGGATGGCCAAAAAGCAAGGCTCCAAGTCGGCCACTAGTACTCTCACGAGTCCGGGACTCTCTCCTTCCCGGTCCCTGCTCACCTGGCCGCCTGCATGAGCGCGCTCCAGCCGTAGTGGTTGCGGCTGTTGACCGAGGCTCCCCGGCGCAGCAGGAACCTCACGAGTGGCTCGTGGCCACCGGCCGCCGCCAGCTGCAGCGCCGAGTTGCCCGCCTCATCCGAGCAGTCCACCGGCACCGGCGCCCCGGCCTCCGCTGCCCGGACCGCCTCGGGCCCTGCCGGCTCCGCTCCCGCCTCGGGCCCGGCGACCGGCTCCGCGCCTGGCTCCAGCAGGCGCCGTGCCGTGTCGGTGTCACCCTGCTCGCAGGCGCGGAGCAGCAGCTGCAGGCCCGGGGCCAGAGCGCCCTCGCCCATCGCCAGCCGTCCGCCCGCTCCGCGCCGCCGCCCGCTCCTACCCCGAGCCTGCGCGCGCGCCCGCCGCCGTCCGCAGGCCCGCCCCCTGGGTGCGCGCGCGCCCGGGTACGCGCCTGCTGGGTACGCGCGTGCCAGCCGCCGTCCGCAGGCCCGCCCCCTGGGTCCGCGCGCGCCTCCGGGGCCGCGCCTGCTGGGTGCGCGCGCGCAGGGCCCGCCTCCCGGCTTGGAGGGTGGGCCTGTGACTGTGCGGTCAGTCTTCAGGCTTCCTGGGTCGGCGGGAGCGAATCCGACCTCTGGGCCTAGCTTAGAGCTTATCCCGCGACTCCACCGACCCCAGACCGCCCCGCACTTTACTAGCGCTTCCTAAACAGTCGCAGGCTGAATCGGGACGGATGGGTCAGCCCCGGCGTTTGCTGGAGCAGCCCTGCTGAGCTGAGTTCTTCATCTCTGCCAGGCTACCAGCCGCTCTGTCTCGTCTTTGACGTGGGTCACTACTACCGCGGTAACTTGCGAGTTACAGATGGAGATTTTCTAGCCACACCCCAGACCCACTGTCGGAAACTCAGTGTGGGACCAGCAACTGTTCTGGTCTCAAGCCCTCCGGCATATACACAAAAGGTAGGACCCACCGACTGGTCCCCAGCGAAGTTCTAGTAGCCACTCTGGAGGTTGGATTATTCCAATCTACAGAAGAGTGGCGGGGAAGGTTGTATGTTGCACAGATCTGCGGGCGCTGTTGTGGCTAGGACTCAGGCCTTCTGACATCAAGTTCATCTCTGTTTCCGGACTCAACAAGTATGTATTGGATGCCTGTTAGTGCCAGGCACAGCTCCACGTGCCGAAAACATTTGCAAGATAGCATCTCTGCCTTCTAGGAATTGACATACCCATACAGGCTATAAACATATGCCGTGGAAATAAACTTGGCTGCTGAATGGTAGTGAGTCCACAGACTGTGGAGTTTATTCTGTGAGTGGGAAGCCTGGAAAAGTGTTTGAGCAAGCCAGTCAAGGGCTAGAGGTAACCACTCCTGGCTCACTTCCACATCCAGCCTAAATTACTGCAGCGGGGTTAGTGTGGGAGACAACCACCTTTGGAATTTCTAAGGAAGCCATTTATTTCCTGGAAAATCTGAATAATTGCACCTCTTTCTTATTTTCATTCTTGTCTCTCATATTTTCACTAACTATTGTTTCATTATGACAGCAATATAAAAGTAAAAGATAAAGCTAAGCTCATTGATAGATTCCTAGAATCCCAGAACTTGGGAAGGAACAGAGGAAGGAAGATCATGAGTTCAAGGTCAGCCTGAGTTACTGAGATCTTGTTTTCAAAAGCAAATAGGGCTGGACAACCGCTCTGTTGAATCTGAGATCAGATCCTCAGTGCCCGTGTTAAAGCTAGGAGTGTGGTACACGTGTGGCAACACAGCATTCGGGAGTAAGAATTGGAGAGGCAGGCAGATCCCTGAAGCTCATCAGCTGTCCATCGTAGTCTAACCAGCGAGATGCAGGTTTCCTGAGAGACAGAGTCTCAATGAGTAAGGTGGAAAGAGATCAAGGAAGGTGGCTGAAGTTGCCCTCTGGTCTCCACTGGTACATGTCCCTACACAAATGAGTACATGATATTTTAAAAATAAACAAATAATAGTAATAATTGAACTATAATCAACCCCAATAGTACGTAAAAGTGAAAGGCAAAAAGGAGGATGCCTTTGCCGTCCTTCTTTAAGTTTCCAGGGCTACTCACCACAGGGCTCCATCTGTCTTAGTAGGAGTGTGTGGTAGTGGCTGTCCACATCATGGTCAGCTAAGAAACAGAATAGGCAGTTTCAGGGGCTATATGGTCACCTTCAGAAGCCTGCCCCTGTGGACTGGGAAGATGGCTTAGTTGGTAAAGTGCTTTCTGCTCAAACAGGAGGACCTGAATTTGGACTCCCAACACCCACATAATAATCTGGGTGTAGCAGTGTACAATTGTAGTCCCAGTGCTAGACGGTGGAGACATGAGCCATGGGGCTTGGTGGCCATTGGTGAGTTCCCGCTTCATTGAGAGACCCTATCTTAGAAAGATAAAGTGGAGAGGCTGCTAAGACAGCTCAGTAACTAACTATACCTGTTGCCAAGCCTAATGACATGAGTTCAATCCCTGGGACCCACATAATGGAAGGAGAGAACCAATTACTTAGAGTGTCTTCTGGCTTCCACATTTGTACTATGGCATGCACATGCACACACAATAAATAAATATGTCACCGGGTAGTAGTGGTGCATGCCTTTAATCCCAGTACTTGGGAAACAGAGGCAAGTGGATTTCTGAGTTCTAGGTCAGTCTGGTCTACAGAGTGAGTTCCAGGACAGCCAGGGCTATACGGAGAAACCCTGTCTCAAAAAAACCAATAAATAAATAAATAAATAAATAAATATGTCAAGTATAGTGGTGCATGCCTTTAATCCCAGCATTGGGGAAGCAGAGGCAGACAGATGTCTATGAATTTGAGGCCAGCCTGGTCTACATAGTAAGCTCTAGGCCAGCCAAGGCTACATAGTGAGTCCTTTTCTCAAAAAAAACAAAAAAACAAAAAACAAAATAGCAACAACAACAGTAATAAATATAATTTAAAATAAACAAATAAAGTGGAAAGCTGTATAGGAAGATATTCAACATTGACCTCTGGCTATCACATACCCACATATAGTACCTACCTATTATTATAGCACATAGTACATACGCAGCACACACACACACACACACACACACACACGAGCAAAAGAAAAGCACCAGCCCATAGCTGGATGTGGTTGTGCATGCCTATAATTTCATCCCTGGAGTAACAGAGGAAGAAGAACTGGGAGTTCAAGGTCATCATTAGCTATATAGAAAGTCTGTGGGCAGCATAAAACAGACAAACAAATAAATAAGAGGTCCCCTAGTGACTGACTTCTTCCAGCTAAGGTTTATCTAAGGGTCCACAGCATACTTAAATACACTGGGAAACGTATATTCAAAACATAAGGCTGTGGGAGACATCCCCAGTTAAAACCAGAAATATCTACATGTATAGATATTGAGCAAGAATCTTACTTGCGTGTAGCAGAAACCAACCCTGGGGTCACAATAGAAGGATATAGTCCAAGATTCTTTTCTAGTTCACAAACTTGGAGGGACCAAGTTTTGGAGATTTCTGACCAGGATGTCTCAATCACGAGACAGCCGTGTCCCTCCTGGGATGGTGTCTGTTCAGGTTTCTTTTGGTGCCGCTGGCTTCAAGTTGACAGCCTGATACAGTAGTGCCTATGCCCCTGCTATATTTGACAAAAGGAGGGTAGGAAGGCAAGTAGTAGGTTTTAAGCATCTATGGTAGGAGGCAGCCTCTAGTCTAAAGGAAGGGGCCTTCCCAGCATGGTGAAATGAATGCCTCAGAGACCTCCACCCACTGGCTAACAAATCCCTGCACACTCTGCCTTCTAAGCTTTCACTCCGGTCGGGAGCCTTCCTGACTGAGTCAGTTCCTGGAGGGTCAGTGGTTAGTACACGGTCCAGTCACACTAAGTGGCTTAGGCTGGAGTGCTTACTGAAGCAGGAGAGGCATGCCCCTCACAAGGTTCTCAGTTGTCACACTGGAGTTAGCCTGGCAGTACCTGAAGCCAGATTGCAAGGAAGGCAGACTGCCGCACAGGGCAGCAGAAAGCCCTGTCCTACAGGGCAGCAGAGCCATGGGCAGAAAGCCCTGCCCTACAGGGCAGCAGAAAGCCCTACCCTGCCTTTCTGCTGATGTTTATTTTGAGCAAGGCAGTCATCATAGTCAATCCAAACCTAGAGAGGGTAGCATTTACTGTAAATGCAGAGGTTTGTATTTACTTTTTCTTCTTTTGTGGCATTGGTCATCTTCTCTAGGGCTTTGTGCTTGCTCAGCAAGCACTCTCTCACTGAGCTGCACCAGTCCCATATTTATTTTTGTTAATGAGTGGCTTTGTGCGATGCAGGCTGTTCTGAATTTTGCCTGGTTTTTGTTTTGTCTTTCCATTTGACAAATGTCTTAGACACCTCTCCATGCAGGTGAATTTAGATTGAGGACAACATTTATAATGGTGCATATGACACCACCAGATAGGAAATATAACATCATTTAATATTTTTGTTTGTTTGTTTGTTTTGTTTTTCTTTTTTTTTAAATGTTAAGATACTGTTTATTGGTTTTGATTTTTTAAAATTTATTTTATGTATATGATTACACTGTCGCTGTCTTCAGATGCACCAGAAGAGGGCGTCAGATCCCATTACAGATGGTTGTGAGCCACCATGTGGTTGCTGGGAATTGAACTCAGTTCTAGACAGGGTTTTTATGTGTAGCCCCAACTGTCCTGGAACTTGCTTTGTAGATCAGGTTGGCCTCGAACTCAGAGCTCTGCCTGCCTCTGTCATTTAAGAGTCACCATGCCTGGACACCTTTTTAATGAGGCACAGCTGACCTGTTTCTAGTATTCTGCTAATTTATATTAAATCTGTATTTCTATATTATATGTACTATATAATTATATATATATGTATATATATATTTTGTATTGTCCAGGTGTGGTGGAGGGTACCTGTAATCCTAGCACTCAGGAGGATGTGGAGACAGGAGAATCATGATTTCTAGGGTCAGCCAGCTTAGAATATAACGTAAAACCCTTTTTCAAAAACACCATCACAAAATCTTGCAGTAAGCAATGTTTATGGCTGCTGTCAGGGTCCTTACAGTGAACAGATGGCACACTCAGCTGACATACTGAGGAACATTTACTAAAGACTGGACAAGGGGCTAGAGAGATGGCTCAGCAATTCAGAGCACTTACTGCTCTTGCAAAGGATGCTGGTTTGGTTCCCAGTACCAAATGGGCAAGTGATACGCATTCACGAGCAACTCCAGTTCCAGGGTTCCAGGGTCTTTAGCACCTCTACTTGCCTCAATGGGTACACACACACATACACACAAACACACATGTGCACCTGTGCACACACACACACAATAAGGACATAAGTAAATGTTTTTAAAAAGCATCGATCACATTTAAAAATGGAACAGGATGCCAGAGCTAGTAACCCTCAGCGTCCTCGCCACCCTAGGCCGGATGGAGACGAGGTAAGGCAGGCAGTCACAGAACTCTGTAGAAGAGCAGCAGCAGTGAACTACTTGATACAGCTGTAGCATGGAGGAGAGAGGGTCAGAGGCCACCTGCAGTGTAGCAGAAGACTCCTCCCACCCGGAACTAACACCTCTGGTCTCACTCTCCTCTGTCTGCTTGTCTCCTGCTGTACTGCTGGTCAGAACCCAGCGGGAGTCCAGAGTCTAGGAACCCACAGGTGTTTCTCTGTCAAGACAGCCTTACTCCGCCTCCCAACAGCGGGAAGCCTTGCTGCTCAGCATGAGGTCCACGGGGCAGAGCAGGGACACCAGCTGGGCACCTGCAAGCAATACAACTTCTTGGGCCCAGGCCAGTTCTACTAGGCCAGACTCCCTAGGTAATTCAAACACATATTAAAATGCATAGGGCAAAGGGCAGCATCTCTTAAGTCAGAGTAGCTACAGTATCACAATTTATTTTATAGGATCTGTCTTTCAGCGCTTTTTTCCCCACTGTTCCCACTGTTTTGATTTGAGTCCTCTAAAAAATCAAATGTTTAAATATTTGTTCATTTGTTTAACTTCTGGGGAAAATGTCTCCAAAAAAATAAGAAGGGGGATGGAGGAAAAAGGATGGGAGTGGCAGGGAGTGCTGAGAGGAGGAGAGGCAAGCTGCTTCAGCCCAGAGCCTAGTACTGGGGAGACTCAGCCGGGTCTACCAGGAGTCCCTGTCAGCATTCCCATTACGCTGGTGGTGTTGGGAAACTAGAGGACACCATCAAGGCTGGGCAGGTGCAGCCACTGGAAGCTCTCAGTTCCTGCTCCCCAACAGACTGGAGTTACTGGCAGTTGTGAATCACTTGATGTGAGTGGCTGGGAACCAACCTCAAGTCCTCTGGAAGAACAGCAAGCTCTTAAACACTGAGCCACCTCTCCAGACCCCATTTGCTTTTATGGACAATGCTGCCTTGAGCTTCTGGTATGCCTCTTTTGAGAGATTTTTAGTCAATTTTTAATGGCTAAATTCCTAGTTGTGGACTCTCAGAATCAAGGGAATAGTAATGCTAACATTGAAATAAATGTTGCCTAATCGCTTTCCAAAGCATATACCAGTCTGCCCTCGTCCCCAGCACACAAGGGCTTATGTATTTATACCTCACCAACAATAGAGTTCCTATAACAACCTTCTAAAAGTGCTGCCAATCTAATAGGTGTAGAATTAGTTCCTGGGAAGTTTAATTTGTGTGCATGTTGGACAAAGAGATCGAGTTTAATCTCTGTCTTTCTTGAATTATTTCTATCCTTTGGGGGAGGAATTGGCTATTTGAATCCTTTGACCATCTTTATTTCTCTTTGTTCTTTGTAGTTCCCTGTTGATTCACATACTGGGTAAATGTCACCTCAGGAAACCTTTTCTTGTCAACTGACTTTTGTATTATCTTGGAAGCCTTATAAATATACATATTTTAATAAATTTATAAAAATTTCTGAAATGGTTTCTGGATTCTTTCACCCAATAATTTTATTGTTCAATTTCTCTCCTTTTCCCCTTCCCCTGACCCACTACATTTATTTATTTATTTATTTATTTATTTATTTATTTATTTATTTATTGGCGACAGAGTCAACTCGTAGCACTGGCACCATAGAACTGGCTATAGATCAGGCTGGTCTCCAACTCACAGAAAGCAGCCTGCCCCTGGCTCCCGAGTGCTGGATTTAAAGGTGTGCGCCACCACATCTGGCCTTCTGCTCTTTTCTTTAAAAAGTGTATTGATCTGCTTATTTGTGTGGAAGGATAGATGGGTACTTATGTGCCACAGCATGTTATGATGACTTGTGGGAATGGTTTCTCTTTTCCACCCGTGTGAGTCTTGGGGAGAGAGCTTGGATCCACAGGAATGACAGCAAATGCCATTACCTGCTGAGTCACTTTGCTGGCCTCCTCTTTTACTCTTTCTTTCCCTCTCAGTCTTTCTCTTTTCCAAACGTTTCCCCCTCCCGGCACCCCCTCCTGCCCCTCCCCCCACTTCCTTTTTCCTTCCTTTCCTGAAGCATTCATTTTACCCCTAGGAGACTACTTTCTTGCCTTATCTTATCATTAGGATAAAGTGGAACGCTATGGGAAAAGTCCAGCGGTTACAACCCACACTGAAAGCCAATAACCACTGCTCTTTCTATCTATTACCTGGGCTCCAACCTCTTTTTTTTTTCCACTCTAAGCCTTTGAGGGGAAGCATTCCAATTTGGCAGCCGATCCAAGCTCTTCTGAATTGTATGTAATCCTTGTCTGTTTTCCAATCTGACCGCAGATCTTAATTATCTGGAGGTTGGCCTAAAGGTGGGGCCCGAGGCTTTCCTATAGCACCTGACTTCCTGCATGCCTAGGTACCTGGCCTGAGCCCCGGTGGAGTTACCTGTAAGCTGTCCTTTGCAGGGTTCACTCAGAGCCTTGTGCTCTCCTCAATCCTGGGGAAACTTCCTCCTCAGGCTTTCGCCCAGAGCCTGCAAGTTGTTGAAGACCATCTTCTCACCCCATGTCTCAGAAATGAATGTCTCTGTGAAACTGGCCCTACTGGTACTTTCTGGACTGTATCTTGTGATCCCTGTGAAAAGAGTGGATTAATTCCTCGATGAGGAAGACACGCATATTGTCTTTCTGAGGGGCACGCTGAGTGGGGCCATCCCTGGGCTTCCAGGTTAACATGACTAACAGTTGTCCTCCACGTGTCTGCCTGTGAACTCTGCTTTCTCATAGAAGCTGCCCAACCCAGAAAACCCAAAGAGCTTTCCAGTATCCACTCGTTTACCTTTCTATAATTATGCCTTGGGCTGGGGACACGGCTCAGTTGGCAGAATGCTTGACACCACCACACACAAGGCCTCGGGTTTAATCTCCTGAAAAACTTAGAAAAAAACAAAACAAAACAAATAAGAAATGCACCCATTCCTATGAAGAGCTTATAGGCAATCAATGGATTCTGAGAGAGGAAGAATCAGTGTTCTCTAGAAATAAACTTCCGGATAGATTATCCAATCCCAGTGGTCAGCCCTAAACATATGCATTGCAAGCAACATTAAGTAGGATGCAAAAGCAGGAGGATCAAAAATTCAAGGTCAGCCGGGCGTTGGTGGCACACACCTTTAATCCCAGCACTTGGGAGGCAGAGGCAGGTGGATTTCTGAGTTTGAGGCCAGCCTGGTCTACAGAGTGAGTTCCAGGACAGCCAGGGCTACACAGAGAAACCCTGTCTCGAAAAACCAAAAAAAAAAAATCAAGGTCACCCTCTGCTACATAGCAAGTTTTAGGCTACTTTGGCTTACTTGAGACCCAGTCTCAGAAATGGAAAACAGGCTGGGTGGTGGTGGCGCACACCTTTAGTCCCAGCACTTGGGAGGCAAAGGCAGGTGGATTTCTGAGTTCTAGGCCAGCCTGGTCTACAGAGTGAGTTCCAGGACAGTCAGGGCTACACACAGAAACCGTGTCTCCAAAACAAACAAAACAAAACAAAAACAAACAAAACCCCAAGAAATGTAAAACAGGCATTAGAAAGATGACTCACCAGTTAAGAGCACTGGCTGCTGTTCCAAAGGACCCGGGTTTAATTCCCAGCACCCACATGGTGGCCCATAACTGTCTGTAACTCCATTCTTAGGCAATCCAACACTGCTTCTGACTTCCACAGACTCCTGAATGCTTGTGGTATGTAGGTATATTCTCAGGCACACACATAAATACATAATAAAATCAAAAGTTTTTAAAGAAAGAAAGAAAAACTAAGAGCCAAGAAAAATGATGCCCTATCAATGCAAGAAACACAGCTGTCACCTCAAATGGAAGCAGTTTGTCATAGTGTTCTACTGCTGTGAAGAGACACCATGACCATGGAAACTCTTATAAGGGAAAGCATTTAACTGGAGATGGCGTACAAGTTCAGAGATTCAGTCCATTATCATCGTGATGGGAAGCATGGAAGTCCATTATCCTTAAGACAGGGTGCATGGGGGCTTGCAGGCAGACATGGTGGTGGAGAAGTTATCTGTGAGTCCTACGTCTGGATCCACAGGCAACAGGAAGAGAGAGGGACACTGGGCCTGACTGGTCTTTTGAAAACCTCAAAACCCAACCCCAGTTACACACTTCCTCCACCAAAGCCGTACCTTCTAACTCTTCTAATCATTTCAAATGGTGCCTCTCCCTGGTAACCAAGCATTATGAGCCTATGAGGAGCATTCTCGTTCAAACCACTGCACAGTATTCTGGAGTCAAATCTCAGTGGTTACAGATTTAAGTGATCCCAGCGTCTATGTTCCAGTGAAATAAAAATGCCAAGTTGTTTTTTAAAAATCTTTTAATCATATTTATTTATTATAAGTCCATAAATTTGTGTGCTCATGCATGTGTACTTATGTTCATACATGTGTACTTATTCTACGTGTGTGTGTGTGTGTGTATGTGTGTATGTGTGTGTGTGTGTGTGATAGCAGATGGCATCTATGTAGAGGCCAGAGAACAACTTGGGGGAGTCAGTTCTCTCCTTTCCAGCATGTAGAATCCAGACATCAAACTCAGGTCATCGGGCTTGGTGGCCAGCATCTTTACTTGTTAAGCCATCTCCTCAATAGCTCTTCATTAAGTTTTTATAGTAATAGAACAAAGCAAGTCCAAACACTTTCGAGTACATTAGTGTGTGCATGAGACAGGCAGTTTACAGTCAAGTGGGAGAACCCCAGCTGTAGGCCTCGGATGCTATGTCAAGATATTCTTAGCTCTTGGGTTGGTGAAGATGGGATCTTTTTATATATTACAAAAAGATTTGTCTAATATTCACAAAGGTTTTAGGTCACACACAGAAATGGACAATCAAGGGATATTTAGAAGGCTAAGATAGCTCACAATAATTTGGCTCTGGACCTGCAACATTCCAACTCTCTATAATCACTGACACTCTTCCATCAGCTGTGTAGAACATATGGCCAAAGCAGCGTTACATTATGCTAGGCATCTGCTTGGTACCTGTTGCTCATGTGTGTGTTTCCTTAGCCCTCCCACCCACACAACGAAAGCTTTTCTTCACCTGATCCTGTCCACTGTTGTCTTCAATGTTGGAGATTTCTCTACTGCCACCTTTTGTGATTCAGAGTTTCCCTGCCTTTTAATTCTTTAACTGGAGAGAATGGGAACCCTATCAAGACCCTAGACTGTGTCAGCTTCTCCCTCTGACATAGCTTTAGACAGGTGTTAACCTCAGAGATGGGAGGGGGAAAACTCGAGACCCAAACCATCATGGCCAAATTAATTAAATCAAGCAAGTGATTAAAGCAAACGCCTTTATTTGTGTACACAGACTGCCTCCCAGTAAGCTGGGGTTCCAAAGGTCTGCATTGGACAGGAGGAAAGACAAGGCTCTTATAGCTCAGGGGCAGGGGGTTTCCAGATGGGGGATTTGGTGGGCAAATGTAGTCCAGGTACAGGAACAGAACATAAGCATAACAAATTAGTCCCTCCTGTAACAAAGACACGGTGGCAAGGTGGTTATCACAGGGTAGTCATGGGAGGTCAAAGTTAGGGTTGCAAGGTGGTTATAAGTTTTTGAAACAAAGACATGGCTGCCATTTTCTAAACATGCAGTACAGAAACCATCTCTAGTTAATGTTACAGGTGGGACATACCCAGTTCTTGAGAAGCAGAGGTTTAATCATGAACAGGAATGAGCCTAGTTTGTCTCTCCAATAATATGGCTTTCAAGCCTAAGATGGAGGCAGACTGGTGTTGAGGGATGGTTTTATGCACTGTGTATTAGATGCTGGTTTCTGTGCCCAGACCTCTGGTTGCATTCCAGATGTACGTTGGCGTGGTCAACTATCTCTGGTTTCAATAGTACATAAAAATTGTTTTCCATAGCCTCTGATTGGTTAATAAAGAGCAGATTCAGCCATAAATGGGCAGAGGAAAGAGAGAAGGCGGAGCATCCAATCCCAGTGAAAAGGTCCCAGGTAAGGGAGGAGGAAGAGAAGAAGGTGTAGAGACCCCATGTGGAGGGACCAGGAAGCGCAGCAGTGGTAAGGGGACCAGAGCAAGTCAGGGGCAAGAGTCAGATGCAGGTACAAGACCACATGGCTGGGAGATAGGCAGTATTAGAGGGTTAGACTAGCTCAAAACCTGCCCAGCTTAGTGCACACAGCTTATTAAAAATATAGTCTTTGTTATTTATTCGGAAGCTAAAACAGGCTATAGTGGGCATAGAAATGCCTGGCAGTTATTTAGGAGCACAGAGGGCATAGAACATCCTCCCCCCGCTCCCAGTACTATTTCACACTGGTTCTTCACAATCTTTCCTGAGTGTTCTTTTTTAGGTCTGTTCCTCCGCGCGCCGCCCCCCCACGATAGAGGGGGCAAGTTGGATTGACACCGACCAAGCTCCCCTTGAATTCATGTTCTTCTTCACTCATCCAAGTGCTGGGGCTACAAGTAGGTACAGTCATGCCCCACGGCTGAGTATCTCTGTGCTCTCGGAACACTCAGTGCTTCGTCTTCCTTTCTCCTCTAAAGTTAAATAACTCAACGCAACATTAGCAGAGTGTCCAAAAGGTAACCCCCAGGATACCTCGACCTGTACCTGCCTAGTGTGCAGTACTGAAGTCGCATGGACCCAGGTCCTCGGCAAGACTTTCTAACCTTTCCTCTGTCCCTTTGAGATATGTATTTGCCTCCCACTTAATGCCTCGTCTTCAAAGCATCATCATCAAGATGGATGTGGTGGTTCATGGCTGCAGTCCAAGCACTCAGGAAGCTGAGGCTGGAGGATGGCAAGGTTAAGGCCACACAAGCCATGTGCACACACATGCAGAGAGAGAGAAAGAGAGAGAGAGAGAGAGAGAGAGAGAGAGAGAGAGACAGAGACAGAGACAGAGACAGAGACAGAGAGACAGAGACAGAGAGACAGAGAGACAGAGACAGAGAGGAAGACAGAGGGAGACAGAGAGAGAGACAGAAACAGAGAGAGACAGAGACAGAGAGAGACAGAGACAGAGAGGAGGGATGGAGAGGGAGGGAGGCAGGGAGATAGAGAGATAGAGCAGTATTCGGAAAGAGGCTGAGCCTCTGTCTCTCAGCCTCTGAGAAGATGGAAGATTTCTCCGACATGCCAACCCTCTAAAATGTACTTTCTATTGAGTCTCATCCACCCCTCCCCACTCCATCTCCCTTTAAGCATGAGGCCTCCTCTGTACAGACTTAAGTTAGGTTCAGTTCACCAGCCTCCTCCATCTGCTGCCATGGCACATTGTGGTGACACCAGTCATTCCTATAGCAGTGCCACTGAGACTCTGACATTTGCTTCTTAGTATGTGCTTAGTAGACCCTAGATTGGTGCCAAGAGCAGAGCAGCAGATAGGAAGTTTTTCCTGGCGGTGAAAACATAGCTCAAAAACATCTCATTTGTTCCGATTCACTATTGTATAGCAAATCGTGTCCAAACTCACACCCACCGTCTCTGCAGATTTTTAGGTTCCGGGTCTGGGAATATGAAAGAGGCGTCTTTCTCTGCTGTTCTATTTCTTCTTTCCGGTTTCTCTCTGGTTCCTGGAGCAGCGGTTCCTACAGGAGACTGTCTCAGATGAGAAGTAAAACTGCCCTCAAACGGAAATAATTCTCAGACACCAGCAAGAGCATTAGATGGTCAATAGGACACAGCCTACCACCACTCTCACTCCTCACCCTCAACCCCCACTCTGACCAAACTGCCTGCTCAGCCCAGTTCCTCTTGCTATCAGAGTGTGGGGTTTCACTCTCTACCTCTGAGAAGGCTTTCTGGGGCTGGGGTGATGATTCACTCAGGAAAGTGATTGCAGGAGTGCATTAGCTGGCTCGAGTCCCTCACTTTGGCTGTCAGACTATTGACACAATGGATACACCCCACTCCCACCCAGGCTTAAGACCTGTGGCCTCTTTTTTGGGGAGGACCCAAAACCTTTTGACCTGACTACAAGGCCCAGAGAAACTTCCAGCCCTGCGGCAGGAACGAGGGAATAGTTTCCTGTACTCTTTCTTCTCTTTCCCTCAATGTCACAGAGCTGGTGTGTGTGTGTGTGTGTGTGTGTGTGTGTGT
>NW_022196900.1:8121925-8139632 GCF_008632895.1 Mastomys coucha
GTGTGTGAGTGTGTGTGTGTGTGAGAGAGTGTGTGTGAGTGCGTGTGTGTGTGTGTGCATGTGTATATGAGTGTGTGTGCACGTTTTTGTAAGTATGTATGTGTGAGTGTGTGTGCACGTGTTTGTGAGTATGTGTGAGTGTGTGTGTAAAATTCAACTCCTTCCTTGATCATGATTTATTAGTTCATGTCCCCTTCTCTACCAGTAACTTGTAAAATTGGAAGACCCCAAATCCTTTCTTTTCTTTTTTTTTTTTTTTTTTTTTTTTTCTTTCTTTCTTTCTTTCTTTCTTTTCTTTAGAGAGGCTGCAACCCCTTATCAGCCTGTTGGAAACTACTTTAAGGTAAGAGGGCATTGGGCACTTTTCCACCAAATATTGGGAAGATTGAAAGTGACAGTCAGAAAACCTATCAGCCCATCCGAGGTAGGTCAGACTACTCAAGGACCTAATGGATTTCCCATCAGCTTTCTGAAAGGCTCTGTGAGACATATCAGATATTTACTCCCATAAGCCCAGATGTCCCCCCAAAGCAGTGAGCCACTGATATTGCCCTTGTCAAGCAGTCAGCCCCAGACATGACAAGAAAGCTCCAGAAATCAGATAGATCTGAAGGCATGAGTAGGTCTCAGCTTGTGGAAATTTCTCAGAGAGTTTACAACAGCAGAGATTCAGCAGCAGACAGACGGGAAGAAATTCTCTTGTTCTGTTATTGGTGCCCTTGGTGAAACAGACAAGAGAGGAGAGGAGGGAAAAAGACCAGGAGGAGGGGTTCAGGGACTCGCCAGCATCATCTGAAGGGGTCCTGAGAGCAGATCTGTTGGAGTTTAAGACAAAAAATTAACCACAAAGTACCCTGCTCTTAGCTTCAGCCACTGTGGAGGAGTGTGAACATGCAACAGAAGGCCTTTGGAGGCCCTCCAAGCTCTGGAGTACAGAGTATCAGCCACAAAGGCCCAGCTCTGGGTCCCTCAGATCACATGCCTAGGTGACAACCTAGAGGAAGAAAAGCAGATGCTTTCCCACCACCATGTTTCAGCTGTTCTGCAAATCCCTGTTTTCACATCGCGGGGGTGGGGTGGGGGAACAAGTGTGGGAATTCCTGAGGGTGGTTGGGTATTGCTGGCTATGGTTAATGGGATTTGCTGAGATAGCCGAGCCTCTCTATGCCAGCACTGGAGGCATGCAGCCTTTGGAATGGTCTGAGACTCAGCAGAGGCCCTGTTATCTGCCCCTGTCCTCAGTTTCCCATACATTATTAAACCATTTCACTTGTAAGTGGACGAAGTCAGAGGCATTGCCTAGGGGGGTCCTCATGCAAGCTTCAGGACCCCAGAAAAGACAGATGTCTTATCTTGTCTAAGAGACTTGACCTGGTAGCAGCCAGATGGCCTGCATGTATAAGGGTCATAGCTGCCGCCGCCCTGGTAGTAGAAGAAGATGACAAATTAGCTTTAGATCATGAACTGTTTCTGACAGCCGCACACTCTGTTGAGGTCCTTCCTCTTGAAGGGGATACCCAAGAGAAGGGTGTCTTATGTCCAGATGACCCAATACACTGTTTCTGTACCAACCGCACATTCAGTTCCACAGGATGTCAACCCTGCCAGATGACAACAATGAGTCCCCTGTGTGACTGTCTTGAGGTGACTGATCGATCCAGCCTGTCAGGCCTGATTTGACTGACACTCCACTGGTGGCATCAGCTGAGGTGCTGTTTACAGATGGGAACAGTCTTTGCATAGGGGAACCGCCACTCAATGAGCTGAGCTTTCAGCTTTGACTCAACCTTCTGTTGGGGGAAAGAAAAGGCAACTGCCATATACACTGATAGCTGATATGTTTGTGCCATGTCCATGGGGCTCTCTGTACAGGGAAAGAGGATTGATAACCTCATCAGGAAAATAAACCAAAAATAGAGAAGAAATCTTAGCCCTGTTTGAGGCTATCTGGTTACCCAAGAGAGTGGCCCTTGTCCAACGCAAAGGACATCACAAAGAGGATTACCCAGAAGCAATAGAATGGCTCACTTGACTGCTCAGGAAGTAGCCCTGGAACCAACGGGGCCTTTTCAAATCTTGGTCACCCAACCAAAGTTCAGCTTACAAGACCACCTGGAACAAACCCCGGGTGAGATTGACTATGTAACACATGAACAAGAATAAAAAGGGATGGTAGATACTGCCAAATGGCAGATCCAACCTTCTTGTGAGTCTGGGGAGGTAACTGGTTTCAGATCTCCAGCGAGCCACTTACCTAGGGACCACAAACACTGCTGAGCTCCTTAGACCCAAGTGTTATGTTCTAAATCTGGAAAGCCTGGTTAAAGAGACCACGTTCAGATGTGCCACCTAGGCTCAGGTAAATGTCAAAAGGGAAGCAAGATCCTACAAGGAATCCGGGTTCAAGGAAGTAGGCCTGGAGAATACTGTGACTGGGCTTTCCTGAGATCATGGCTACTGTGTTTTTGTTCTAAGTATTTGCTGGTGTTTGTAGACTAGCAAAGAAGACGCAGACTTCTCAGGGTGGGTGGAGGCCTAACTCACCCAAACAGAGACTGCTCCAAAAGTTACTAAGAAAATTCTTCAGGAATTAATTCCTACGTATGGACCACACCTAGCTTTGGAGTCCAACAATGGCCTGACCTCCATGGACAAAATATCTTAAAATCTGACAAAGGTATTAAATGTTCATTGGAAATTGCATTGTATATATAGACCACAGAGCTCAAGTCAGGTAGAAAGGATGAATAGAACTCTTAAGGAGACTAGGACCAAATCAGTTCTGGGAACTAGTGAAAAAAAACTTAGGCAGCTTGCCCCTCCACACAGCCCAGCACAGGGGCCAATGTACTCCTTTCTGCAAGGGGCTTAGTCATTTTAAAGTCATGTTTGGGAGACCACCTCCCATCCTTCCCAAACGTTAAAATATTCTCCAAGCAGAACTGTCTAATCTAGTGGTTCTCAACCTTCCCAATGCTATGACCTCTCATACAGTTCCTCATGTTGTGGTAACCCCAACCATAAAATTATTTTGTTGCTACTTCATAACTGTAATTTTGCTAGTGTTATGAACTGTAATGTAAATATCTATGTTTTCTGATAGTCTTAGGGAAGCCCTGTGAAAGGGTTGTTGAACATCCAAAGAGGTCACGACTCACAGGTTGAGAACCACCGGTCTAATCACCGTCTTCTCAAGTCTTTGCTGGCTTTGATGGAAGCTCGTCAGACCATTGGCCAGTCTGAGAAGTGAATCCTGCCTTCTCCCATCCCTGGACCTGCTCACCAGTTCCAGCCAGGAGACTTGGTTTGGATGAAGAGGATCCCTGCCTGGACTCTGGAACCTGACTGGAAGGGGCTCCACCCAGTCATCCTTACCACCACAACGGCTGTCAAAGTAGCTGGGGGAAAAGGGCAGCTGAGAACAGATGGGCTGTCACTTGGACCTCAGACCCCTTTGAGATAAGACTGTCCAGAGTTTACTAACCCTACACAATCCTCATAAGCCCCAAACCTGTCATGGGAATTTAGTAAAACCAAGGGCTGGGAAACTCTATCTTTTAATAGACCTCTGTTCTCTGCTCTGTGTCCCTTCTGGGATAGAATAATGTGGGTCTAGGGGAGAGCTGAGGGTCAGTACATCAGGTTGTGAAGAAGACTGGCTAGAAAAAGGCCTAGAAGGATCACAGTTTCATGTACTCCCTGCTCATGGTGGGTCGTCCTGCCAAGGGCAAGGTATCTGTCCTCATATATTCAAATTACCTGGCTTGTTTGAATTGATGTGCCTCCTCCAACTCACTGGAAGTTCATACCCCAAGTCTATGTATACTGGTCTATGTTATCTCCCAGGTATATGCCCATGATGGAGGAGAGAGTTGTCCTTGACTCAGTGAAGGTCAAATGGGTCCTATTCTGGTCCCAATCTTAGGAGCCGATGCAACTGTCTTAGGCATCTCAACATCTTAGGCACCTCAACCTTGATCACTGGAAACCGAAACTTTGAAGAACTCAGTTCTCAGATAGCATAGGCCTAGGCTATTTAGAAAGTTCATTTCCAGGCTGGAGATCCAAGTTGACTCCCTCACAGAGGTAGTCCTACAGAACTGGAGGTGGTCTCAAAGACTCCCTCTTTGAGAAACAGGGAGGACTTTACATGGCCTTAAGAGAAACTTGCTGTTTTTATGCCAACCAATCAGTGCTAATTAGGGAAAATATTGCCATGGTCATAGAAAACCTGAGAGAAAGGAAAGAAAGAAGACTGATCAGATGACTGATATAGACTTCTGTATCAGTTTTAGTTTAACTGGTCTCCATGGCTGATCCCCATTGGCTCCTAGTCTGATTGGGCTAACAGTGAGCATCTGTATCCTCCACTACACTATTTGTCTCCATTGGCTCCTAATCTGATTGGGCTAACAGTGAGAATCTGTATCCTCGACTACACTATTTGTCTTTATGTCCCCAGAACAGAATGAGCCAATGCTTTGATCCACGCCCATAAAACCAGTGGGGAATATGTCTAGGCTATCCCTGGTGGGCTTCCCATAACAAATGTAATTTAAAAAACATTTAAAACAGAACAATAGTAGTACAAGTTTATAACCCCAGTCCTGGAGGTTGTGGAGTTTATGGGCGTACATAATCAGCTTAGCTTATTTGTAATCTTCAGAGTCAATGAGAGATCTTGTCTCAAAAACTAAGGTGGAGAGCAACTGTGAAAGAAACACAATTTTACACACACACACACACACACACACACACACACACACACACACACACACCACACACACACAAGCCCATATAGAGGGCTTTGGCATTGGCTTCACTGAAATCGGTTCCTTTCTTGTTTTTCCACCACTCCTTCCTTGTTTGGGACCTGCTGGTGTGAGAGTCAGGATCTGATCGGTTGAAACTCCTTGAGATGGACCCTTGGCTCAGGATGCTGGTGATTCCTGGCTGAGGTGGCTTGGGAACTGGAGTGACTTCTGAGCTAAGAGAAGGGAAGAACCATGTCTACAACAGCTGCTTCATACGCTTACCTGGTTGCCTGAATGCCTGGGGTCTCCTTCTGGGGCATGGCAGTAGCTGTGCAGTTGGATAGCTTGCCTGGTTTCCTTGCCTTTTATGACCAGCTTTAGAACACGCAGAGCTTAGCGTCCACCACGTTCTATTGACTGAAGCAGTGAGGAGTCTGCTGGCTCAAAGGAGGAAGTGGTCAAGAATCTGAAGCTTTCTTTCTAAGCCACCACACTGTCAGAGCCAGATTTTGGGGGAAGGGAGAGGATTCCATTACAGCTGTTTTAGCAGCAATCTGATGTATCTGCCTTGACAGACAACAGATTCACAGTGACCCAAAGAATCTGGACACTCACTTCTCCACCACTAAACAGAGGCCTGGAGAAGACAGTTGGAACTGGTTCACCATTCTCATGGATGACTTAACTCATGATTCAAGGCAGTTGCTTGAGCTCCAGTTCTTCAGCCTTTTCCAGCAGGAAGAAAGAAGCCAAAGGCTTCATTTAAGAACATTGCAGGCCATCTCTATGAACAGTCTTGGGGAAGTATATCTATGACTAGCCCATCTTACCAAGAAGTTCCTCCAAGTGTGTTGTTGTGTGGATCCCCACACTGACCTCTTCAAATGCTATCAGTGATGTGTTCAGAAAGCAATAAAAAAAAAATCCCGATGAAAGGCAGGATCTTTGTCATGGGCCTCCACACAGAAAATCTTAAGGGTCATCGTACTTCAGGAAAGGTCATCAGCTGAGCCTGTGAGAACAGAGAGCCCTGGGGCTTGATGAGCTGGCGGGGCAGTGGCAGGGTGAGGGGGTGGGAGGACTCTGTTGGTTTTCTCATCTCCATGTAATGGAGAGGAGCCATCAGGGCTGCTTTAAGGGGCTTTCCCCCTTGCTCTGTATCCTACAGAAACTCAGTGTGCAAAACTGGAACAATTTATTGGGGTTGTGTTTGTGACACTTGATATAGAATCAGCACTGACTATACTTTGCCTGTAAATAATGACATTTATTTTGTTATTTGTAATCATATGCTGTATAAGATATGAGTCAGGATGGTATGGGTTGCCTGGGCTCCCAGTTTTTGTGACATTAAGTGTCCCTGTACAGGGGTCATAGGTCACAAGAACGGTCAGGTAGGACTGTGAGAGATGAGAATACAGAAACACACTTGTCATCCTCAGCAGCTGGGAGGTCCCTTCACCTCTTAGGGACCTGGACTCATGTCAAACCCAACTCATTGTCTTCAATGCCGAAAACATTTCCAGATGATGAATCTAGACGAAGCCGAGTTTTTTGTTTTGCTTCTATGAGACAGGGTCTCACTATGTAGCCCTGGCTAGCCTGAAATTTGCTGCGTAGACCAGGCTGTCCCAAAACTCACAGAAATCCACCTACCTCTGTCTCCCAAATTCTGGGAATGAAGACATGTACCACTATGCAGACCAAAGCTGCGATTTTATTAAAAATGGAAAGAAAGACATTCAAAGAAAAAAACAAAAGTATTCTTGGCAACATGAGTATGGGTTAATAATTCATCAAAGAATATGTTTGCCATGTATCTGAAGCATGGGATTTATGAACATGATAGCTCCCAGGGAAAGAATCAGACATATTTCCAATCATGGGGATGGGCTCACCAAAGGAGAGTTACAAATGTCCTAGCATTAGCCGAACAAGCCATTCTGATGCACCTCCCCCCACTTTCTCCTTTTTTTTTTCTTTCTATTGGTGAGATAAGAGGATGGTTTCAGAATCACCTTGGGCAGATCAAAATCTGTTGGAAGACATAGACAAGGTTGGCTCCTCCCCACCCCCACCCTCACCCCCACCCCCAGGTTAGTTTGAGTAATAGAACGTGGCAGGGTATGAACAGAGAGGAAACTTTCTGACTGGAAAACATAGTTTAAGAGGTTAGGAGGGGGTGGGGAGATGGGGCTTTGATCTGTGGGGAAGAGAGGAAGGAGTCTAGAGAAAGTGAGAGAAAAATGGAGGAATGACATTCTAGATGCCTTCATGGGATGGGTGGCACTTTACCTATCTGTCTTTTGATATGTGAAGACTGTGATTGCCAGCGTGCCTGCCTTCTCCTCCAGTCCTGGTACCTTATAGGGAGTTTGCCCTATAAATTCAGACAGGCTGTCTCCTTTTCCCTGCAGAATCTGGGAATTAGATTGTGTGGACTAGATGACAGACAGCTGCCTCACCTCTGAATTTTAGCACTTCCTTCCATAAGCAGTGTGGTGACTGGGAGCCTGTCCTCCACGTGGACTTCCTCCACGTAGGAGCCTGCTAGTGTCTGCAAGATTGCAGGCAAATGTGATCTGTTAGCTCTCAACTCAAATCTAACACTCATAAGGTAAAACCAGCAGCCACTAGGGTTGTCTGAAGGGTTTAAGACATGTTCTCTCTCTGTCATGAGAAAACTGCAGCTTCACAGCTTGGGAGAGAGAAAGGTCATGAGCAGGAGTGACTGTGCTGGGACTCAGTCTTCTTTGCTGGAGAGGGCAGTCAACCGGATTCAAGAAGTTTTTTTTTTTAGTTACTTTTCTATTGCTATGACAAGACACCATGACCAAGGAAACCTACAAAAGAAAGCATTTATTCAGGTGGTGGTGGCGGCACATGCCTTTAATACTAGTGCTTGGGAAGCAAAAGCAGGCTAATCTCTGAGTTCGAGACCAGCTTGGTCTACAGAGTTAGTTCTAAGACAGCCAGGGGAGGGCTACCACAGAAAACCCCCTCAAAAGAAATAAACAAAAAAAAAAATCAAAAAGAAAAGAAAAGAAAAGAAGAGAAGAAAAAGAACAGAAAGGAAAGGAAGGAAAGAGAGGAAAGGAAGAAAGGAAGAAAGGAAGGAAGAATGAAGGCAAGTAAGCAAGCATTTAATTGTAGACTTGCTTACAGTTTCAGGTGTACATCCATGACCAGCATGGTAAAGCATGGCTGGCAGGCTGGCATGGTGCTGGAGCAGTGGCTGAGTCCTTACATCTTATCTGAAGCTGGAGGAAGAAACAAAGACTGGGTCTAGGATGGGCTTTGGAAACCTCACAGCCCATCCATCCCCAGTAATATGCCTCTGACAAGAAACCACACCTCTCAATCCTTCCCAAAACAGTTCCACCAACTAGAGACCAGTAATTCAAACATATGAGCCTATGGGAAGCATTCTCATTCTAACCACCACATCTCCCTGCCCACCCCCATAGGTGTGTAGACATATCATAGTGCAAAATTAATTTAGTCCAATTTCAAAAGTCCCTATAGCCTTTTACAGCCTCAAGACTGTTTAAAGTCTAAAGTCTCTTCTGAGACTCTAGGCACTCTCTTAACTGTAACATTCTGTAAAATCAAAATGAACAAGCAAACTACATAATTCCAAAATACAGTGGCACAAAATATACATGGCCATTTCAAAAAGGAAGATTAGGAGCATAGTGAGGAAATACTGGGCCAAAGTAAGACCGAACCCAGTAGGGTAAACTCCAAGTCATGGAATTCTACGGCTGATATCAAAGTGCTTAAATGGCTTCTTAGATCTTTCACTCCGTCCAGCTTTGTTGACTGAAACATACTTCTTTCTCTAGGACTGGTTCTACTTCCTGTATGTACCTCGCCCTGGCAAACATTCCATGGCTCTGGCATCTCCAACATCTTGGGCTGTCCAATACAATCTAGGCTCCACCTTCACAGCGTCATGAAATGGTCTCTCTGAGCCTCCATGCAGGGATTCCTCTGCCGCATGCCCCACACTGGCAGCTTTTCTTAGCCACAGAGGAAGATTTGACAACCCCCCTAACCCTGTATCCTTTCTGACTCTTAAGCCAGAACCACATAGCTAAAGAAGCCGAGTTCTGCTAGCTTGATCTGGAACCTGGACCCCTCCTTGAATTCTATTTTCATAAGCGTGGGCTTGATGTTTTCCTTTGTTGAATGAGCTTCCCTTTACTTCAGGAGGAAAGTCTTTAGGCATTTTCATTTCATAAGTTGGAAGCTTCACTGGGTGACTGTGGTCTTCCCTAAGGATGCTGCCCCTTTATTTCAATCCTCATCAGGTCTTTCTTTAGACTTCTTATCTCTTTGAGCCCAAGCACTGAGTCCAACAGGATTTTCCTTTGTGTTACTTTTCTCCTCAAACCACACATTTTGTATTTCATTTTTCTCTGCTTGTTCTTGATCATTGTAGATCTGCATAAGAGTGATCACTGATCACCACAGGGCACAGTCAATACTAGGCTGTCTTGAAATCTCCTCTGCCAATGAATGGTATTAGTCTCAAACTCTTCAATTTAGCCTAAGGCAGATCTTTAGGACAAGAGCAGAAAACAGTTTCATTATTTACCCAAATATTTCAAGAGTGGTTTCTAGCCTAGCTACTGACGTTGTTCCCTCTGAAGCCTTTTGAACTGGGCCTCTACAGTCCACATGGCTCTTAATGCTACTGTCTCCCAAGCTCCTACTTGGCTGGCAGGGTAAAACTGCTTGCACTATTCACCCAATTTTCCAGTCCAAAGTCCCAATATTTTCCATATTTCTCCAACAAACAGCATGGTCAGGATTGTCATAGATATATCCCAGTCCCTGGTACCAATTTCTGTCTTAGTTACTGTTCTATTGCTATGAAGAAACACCAAGAAACCAAGGCAACTTAAGAAAGCATTTGATCAATGGCTTGCTTACAGTTCCAAAGAGTCAGACCATGGCAGGGAGCGTGGAGGAGGCAGGCAGGCATAACACTGGAGCAGTAGCTGAGAGCTTGCACCTTATCTGAAAGTTGGAGGCAGAGAGTGTATGTGAGACTAGGCTTTGTGTGGACTTATAAAACCTCAAAGCCCATCCCAAGTGACACACTTTCTTCAACAAGGCCACACCATCTAATCCATCCCAAAACAGTTCCACCAACTAGAGACCAAGCATTCAAATACACGAACTTCTGGGGGCCATTCTCATTTAAACTACTACAGGGTTCCCTTTCCTTTTTCATGTCCTTCTAAGTTTCCCTACCTTTCTCTGCTGCCTTTGTTCCTCTCAAAGAGTCAATGCTCTGAAAAGGGATTCGGGCAGAAGGGTTTCAATCAATGTTTGGGAGCGAGTTCTATCTTTATCTAACACTTTTGATTGCTGGAGGCTGGGTCTTCAAAAAAGGAAGATAGCCTTAAAAGAGAGTTTTTGCAGTACCAAACTTCAAGGGATTGAATGACACCATATTGGGGCTCCTGGAAGATAGTGAAGATCCTCATGGAAGACTCACATTAGGGAGACTAAAAGATTCTCTGTGGTCAACTTCCAACTCAAGTCAACTAATTAAATCTATCGACATACAGAGGGCTGCATCTGGTTAAATGAAGGAAAGGCACTTACTGACTTTGCTTATTGATGTTGCCCTATATTGTCTGTAATCATGAAAATGAAATAAACGATAGCATTTAAAGTTTTTAAGAAATGGCACTGCCGTTACCCCATTATTAGCAGTATATGTCAGTGATCTCCAGTAGATTCCCAAAAACCTTCGCTAATAATAATTTTAGTTACTATTCTCATAGTTGTGAGAAAGCAAAGCAAGGGAGCAAGGGTTTCGTAGGGCTCAGAGTTCATAATGCACCATGGCAGGAAGGCAGGGCAGTACAATGTGACTTGGAGGGTCACGCTGCTCCCCCAGGCGGGCAACAGAGGGGACACTGCCAAACACTCAGCCAGCTTTCTCCCTCATGGCTTTTCACTCAGTCTGGGACCACATCCCATGAGATGCTGCCTCCCACATTCATGCTGGGCCTTCTTTCCTCACTCAGACTTTTCTGGAAACACTCTCACAGACACACCGAGGTATGTCTGTTATGGGATTTTAAATCCAGTCACATTGACCATGAAGAGTAATCACCACAGTAGTGAATAGTATATGTGTTATATTTTTCATCTCTGTTACTTATGATAAAGTTTAACTTAAGGCTAACAAAAATAATAAATAAATAATAAAAAGAAGAGCAATTATATGAGCATATGTTAAATAAGCAGGGTCTCCGTCTTTCAAAATATTTTATTACATTGTATATCATAGCAACCTTATCTTTGTGTGTGTGTGTGTGTGCGTGTGTGGATTTAGTTGAGAACTGGAATGTAGGAAGCACTATAAGTTGTCTCTTTGATCTCTCTGAACTTCAGCATCACTGACTCTGCACTTGGAGCCGTCATTAAGTGCACAAGGGGGAGCTGACCACCAGCATCAGCACTCAATACAGTAGCTATTGATTCAGTAAGCAAGACGGGGACCAAATAAGTTCCTCGTGGGTAGCCTATATAATATGGACTCTCTAGACAAGAACATGATTCATGTTCAGGGGAGAACAGAGAAAAGCAGACAAGATTTCATCATTTTACTCAGAAAGGTGTTAGGTCCTCTGTAAAATGTTAAGGCCTAAATGGAATGTTAAGGCCTAGCTAGGTAAAATGTTGAGGCCTAGATGGAATGTTAAGTCCTAGGTAAAATGTTGAGGCCTAGATGGAGTGTTAAGGCCTAGATGGAATGTTAAGGCCTAGGTAAAATGTTGAGGCCTAGATGGAGTGTTAAGGCCTAGGTAACTGTTACTTGGCTATCCTGACATTATAAGGAAATTTTCTCACATGTTTCTGCTGCTTCTAGGAAACTTTCTCATGCCCAAGTTGATTACATATTCTGTCATGTTCTGAACCCTTGAAAACCAATAATGATAGAAATCAGCAGAACTGCTTTGTATAGTTACCCACAATAAGCTTGGATCTGAACCCACCACCCAACAGCATTTTCTGCACCTAGGTATAAGCCTTTATGGTATTTGCCTTTATAAGCTGTTCCTGGGATGGACTCCAACATAAGAGAGACACCTGCACCAATATAAGAAACTATTTGGAATAAGACTTCTATTTTGGGTAGTGGTCTAGTAAAGTTTAAGTTCCCAAGACCTCCCTTGAGAACTGACATCCTATTTGGCAGAAAGAGGCATGTACATGGGTAATTGACATCCTGGTTGGCAAGTTTGGACATGAATGTTAGACAAGACCTATCCTGGTAGACAAGTTAGAACATGAATATTAGACAAGGCAATTGAAAACCCCAACCAATAGGAGCAGGCTAAAAGTTCAACAAAAACATGTCCCCAAGGAAATACTCTATCCCTAAATCTTGATTGGTGAAATAACTTGGCACAGATGTTTGTAGATTTTGGGCTTTAAAATTCCGTAGAATCTTAACTTGAGTTTGGTTCTGGAACCTGGACCATGGCCCTGGTCAACCAGTCCTGGGGCATGTGTATGCTCAATAAACTATCTCTGACTGAGATCAGTGTTCGAGTGGGTTATGAGGCAATTCCTGGATCCCAACAAAAGGTCTGCAATTTGAAAATTATGAATTGTTTATCTCTGGCTGGAAAATTCATTTAATATTTTCAAACTGTACATAAATTCAGGTAACTGAAACCACAGGAGAGAAAAAAAGCTGTAGGTTGAGGGTATTGTATTCAAGAGTTGCATGGACACCAGCTCTTGTTGCCCAGGGATGACATGGATTGCCTGGACGGCCAAATGGCAAGGCCTAGCTGCAACAGAAGCTGGAAAAAGTACTCTCTAGTCTTTTCAGAGAAACAAATAAACAAATTAGCAATTAAAGGTTCTACAGGGCAGGAGGTCACATGCCAGCAACCATAACTCTGGGGCCTCAAGTCTGAGGCCAGCTTAGGTCAAAAAGTGATACAATATATTTTTAAAAAATGTTTTAAAGGATCTATTGATAAGGAAGAAGAGAGGAATGAGGGGGAAGAATGGTTCTGGCCAACTGTAAAAGTATCTTTTATTTGTCTGACGTAATTGTTGTCTTGGAGGCTTACTGCCTCCACCTACTAATCAAGGCCTACTCCTGGAAGCTTCTAGCCTCCGTACAATCTTACCAGGCCTAGAATGTTTTCAGCCTCTGAGACTTACGGCTGAATAAGCTCCCCCTTTCTAGTGCTTTCTGAACTCTGGCTGGCTGGTCAACTCAGCTGTTCTGGCTCAAAACTCCTCTCCACACTGACTGATTCAAACTGGCTTCTTTAAAAGCCTGGGTGTATGTATTCTGCTTGGCCTCATACTAACTTTGGCTATCTGTTCTAATCTTCTGGCTCCTTCTCATTCTCTGGTTTGTTCTGTCTTCACCTATGTCTAGCTTGTTTCCTTTCTGCAACCTGTCTCTGTACAACTGTCCTGATAAAACTGCCCTCTCTCCTTTTCTCTCTCTGCCCTGCTCTCTCTTAAGTAGCTTCCCTTTCCTCTCTGTTCTCATGAGAGTCATGCATATCCAATTCTGTCAAATCTTTCTCTGATTTGTCACCTTGCCTGTCACTCAATTTAGACATCACTTTCAAACATGGATGCTCTTCATGGCTGAGCTAGCTCTACAGCACCAATATAAGTCTGAAAATTATGACGATGTTTTGTGTCCTGTAGTATTGAATGTTTAGCCCTAACTTAAGTCTTTATGTAAAAATAAGCAAGCCCATCCATCTCAACATATAAACTGCTTTCTTCTTTAATAAATAGTAAAATTATATGTATTTTAAAAGGAGTTTCTTTACAGTTTACCATGAGTAAATGTTTGATTTGTATACTGGTTTTTATATACATATATACCCAGAGTTACACAAAAACTTCTGCAGTGAAAAGGTGTCATTAGTGGTAAAATTAATAATAATAATAATAATAGTAATAGTAATAGTAATAATAAGCCCTCCTGAAAGCGCTACAGTTGCTGAAGGCTTCAGAAAGAATTGGTAAGGTGGAGCAGGGCAAGTGGAATACAGGAATAGCACTTTCAAAGGCACCGGGCAGTAGCCTAGCCTTGCTCCTTCCTCCCCCACAGCTAAAGGTAAAAGTTGTAGTTCGTGCAAGTTACTGAAGACATTTTATTCCTAAAAGTTAGAAGCCAGCCTGGGCTATGTAGAACGTTTAGACTCAACCAGGACTGCAGAGTGAGACCATACTTCAGTAAACATGGGGGGTGGAGGGAGATGGAGACACCATTTAGCTAGGTTTGGTGCCAGGGACCAAGAACTCAGGAATGGAGGCAGGAGGATCAGGAGCTGGAGGTCAGCCTGGGCTACTTGAGACTCTTGACTTTAATATATCAACAAATTATTGATTTAAACTTTAAATTTAAAACTTGTACCCGTATGCATGTATGTATACACAAATGTCTATAAGACACATGGAGGTTGGAGGACAACTTGAGGAAGCCCTATGGATGGAACTCTGTCCTTCAAGCTTCGAAGCAAAGACCCTGTGGGCTCCCTTTTTCTTCTACAAGAAAGCCCTGAGCCAAGACCTGAGGTACATCACAGGAAAGGACGGAGTGTGTGTGTATGTGTATGTGTGTGTGTGTATGTGTGCAAGCACGCTCACGCGTGTGATGGGCGTGTGGAGTGTAGATGTCCCTAAAACGAAGACTGAAAAACACAGCTTGGAAAAACATGGACTCCAGGCGAAAGTTACTTAATATAGGCTCCACTGAGTACCACACTGGGCCGCCTGCAGCGTTCATGCGTCTCGGCCAGCACATCCTGAACACGTAGTGGCTAAGGTTAGGGACCTTCCATCTGCGATAGTGCTAGGGTCACGTAAGTTCAAGGAAGTAGCCCCACAGCGCCCTGGAGCGGTGCGCTCAGCCGACACTCGCGCCGCGGGGGTTGCCAAACTCACGGCTCGTCCACGTGGGCACGGGCAGGTGGGCGCGGGAGGCTGCCGCCAGGAAGGGGGCGGGGCGCAGGTGGGGCGGGCCGGGGGCGGGGCGAACGCGGTTCCGGGATCCGGGTCCAGCCTCGGCCCGAGGCCGCGGGGCGCAGCTAGCGGGTGCATGTGGGGGCGTGCGGTGAGGAGGCGCTGCCCGCGGGGGCTGCGGCGCGGCCGGGAGGCGTTGCTGGCCCTGCTGGCCCTGGCTGGGCTGGGCGCGGTGCTGCGGGCTCGAAGCAGGTCGGGGACGGTGGACCCGGGACCCCCGCGGACTTCTCTCCCCGGGCGTCACGATCCGGTGCTGCCCAGGCCGCCGCTGCCAGCCGATGCGCTGGGAGCGCAGGGGGAGGCGGTGCGACTGCAGCTGCAGGGCGAGGAGCTGCGGCTGCAGGAGGAGAGCGTGCAGCGGCACCAGATCAACATCTATCTGAGCGACCGTATCTCGCTGCACCGCCGCCTGCCCGAGCGCTGGAACCCTCTGTGAGTGGTCGCGGAGCATCCTTCTCGGGTGAAGGCGGTGCAGAGGGAGGGGGGTTATCTAGAGGGCGAAGAGGCGGGAAAGTTAAAAAGAAAAAAAAAATCAGAACGAACCTAAGAAAGTCAAGCTGGTAACTGAGTGGTCCCTTGAATCCCACACCTCAGAGTTGTCATTTTGTCTGGACAGGGTGAAATTCGAGTTAAGCAGACTGAAGAGACTCCTAGTCAGTGCCTGTGGGACGGTTAGGACTGTGTGGGTGTGGCTGTGACTCCCGGAGAGCTGACGGCGACTAGCACAGGGCCGGCCCCATTCATTGGTGCGGGTGTGCTGTTGCCCGGGGATAGAGCAGAGCCGTCGAGATGCCCAATGGCCGTGTCCGATGCCCAGAGCCGCCTTCCTTTCTCTCTGGCTGTTGAATTCCTAGCTTTGGGTGGAGGGCGGTGGGAAGGGCGCCTGTGACTTTTCAGTCCAGCCCAGCTCACTCTTGTAGGTGGTGCAGGGCAGATCCTGTGTAGTCAGAGCCTAGTTCCTGTTGGGGCTGCTGGCTTTTCAACAGGTGAGAGACAAGGAAACAAATAGCCTCAGCAGCGGCTGCCACCTTTGACCCTGGGCCTCCCAGACTCCTCCACCCTTTAAATTTGTTAGACAATTTTTTAGTCTCCACTTGAGGTCGGTAGATTTCCTGGAAAACAGAACTCAGAAAGGGGTCCTGGTTAGAGCCACAGGATGAGCCTGCTGTGACCATCAGGCACTTGTCACCTTCTACTCCCCAGGCCATGACAGTTTTTTTTTTCTTTCAGTTTGGAAATGGACTTAGAGGGCATGGGCAACAGTAAGCTTCGAGGAGATGAAGTTGGTGGTCTGCTGTGCCCCCTCCCCGATCAGGGAGAGTTTAACAGACTCGACTTCATTCGCGTGGTACCTGGATTTGCTCACGCCTACAGCTATGAGATTGCTCGAGGCCCTTTTCACTATCTTTCTGAGTAAAAATTGCTGGGATTGGCAGCGATTCTCCGCTTCTGCCCAGTGCCTCAAGGCAGCTTCTGCTCTTTGAAAGGCCAAAGTTGTTCTAAAAACCCAGCTCTTTTGCTCACTAGGTCTGCGATCTCGGAAGGTGGTTTCAGTCTTGAATTGATTTGGCCTCAGTTTCCTCGTTTGCAAACTAAAGGAACTGATGAGGGTTAGTCTGTACACTCTGTTTAAGTAGGCAGAAGGGATGCACCCTCAGACTTACTAATCAACGCACACCTGGGAGCACGCTGGGCCTCTTGTTTCCTCTTCCTGTTGCCCCGAGTATACTCCGCTGCCCTTCGTGTCATAAAGTTTTTCTTCTCCCGATCCAATTTCCTTTATTGTTAGAAGTTGTGAATATCTCTTTGAAACACTTTAGATGACCTGTGGGGCTTCCGGTTTCCTGTCTCCATGGTGATGCAGCTGCCTTGTGTCCTATTGGGATTTGAGAATAGATCCTGCTGTGCCATTGACCCTGGGAATTAATCCAACCCAGCAGGATGGGCCTTGCCTCTGACTCTGGCAGCAGAGCCTGCCCCCTGATTTTTGACTGGCCTGAGAGAAGGAAAGGTGAGCTGGAGCTGTGTATGTCTGGGCCAGGACAGTCTTTGAGATACAGCCTCCATATGGTCAGTAGCGCCAGGGCCTTGCAAGGGAGTTTCACTTCTCCTACCTAATAGTCTGCCCCCTTGGTTGTCAGAGAGCAGCTTCCAGATCCTAATAAATGTGAATTCTCATGTGGTACCAAACCTTATCTATACTAAACACTGTGATACCATGACAGTCTGGCAACAAGATGGGGCTGCTAAGTGACTACTGGGTTGGTTGTGTGCAGTGTGGATACATTGGACAAGGGGGTGGATGATTCATCTCGTAGAAAGGGCAAGCTTTTATTACAGTATTTGAGGAGGTATACAATCTTACCTTTGTAATTTATTTGTTTATGGAATTTTCCATGTAATATTTTTGGAATAAGAGTGATTTGAATAACCAAGGCTACAGAATGCAAACCCACGCACAAGATGGGGTTTCTACAGCAGTCATGAGTTAACTAGTGCCTTGATATTTGGGTTGAGAATTCAGGTACTATTGTGTGCTCACAGTGTAGGTTCCACAGGAGTCCAGTTAATAAGCAGAGAGGTACTTAAGGTTCTTAACTGTCAAGGAGGGAGAGCCTATAAGGAAATTTCCAGACAAACTAAAGAAAAACCATGCACCAGGTTGCCCAGGAAGTCTGGGTAGAGATGTTCTATTTTCCTTTTTAGGTGGGGACAGTTATTTACTTGTTTGTTTTTATTATAAAAGCAAGTTACTTGCTTGGGCTTCAGAAATTTTACCATAGGAAAAGCAAAAACACCAAACAACTAAAAATTGCCAACAAGAGAGCATTAAGCTAGGCATGGTGGTTCATGTCTGGTACCAGACCAGGCAGAGCTGCATAGCAAGACTCAAGAAGTAAAAGAAAAAAAAAAAA
>NW_022196900.1:8139642-8149579 GCF_008632895.1 Mastomys coucha
AAAAAAAAAAAAAAAAACAGCTTACAACGCAGGGAAAACCGTTATTAACATTTTGCTGTGTATCTGTCTAGACTTTTTCCAAGTATAGAAACAGACTTTGGAAAATATACACGTGTGTGGGTGAGAGAGAACATGAGCGTACACGCAAACTCCCAAGTTTTCCTGTCTTCGCATTGCCTTTTGTAGCCATGCCTCAGGAGACAAAGCCTGAGGCAACCCAGGGACGTCTGCTTCAGCTTTTGCTGGCGAGTGCAAGGTCTGGCAAGGTCAGATCAGCAAAGGGACTTTTGGGAAGTTGCCTTTGCTTTTTTAAGATGCAGTGAAGGATCTTACAGTTGCAGGCATGGCTTTGTTTTGTTAGTTCAGGGCTGACTGGAGGAGGAAACAAGGCGCCCATGGATTGTGATGCAGTCAGTGGAGGTTCTAGATAGCAGCACAGTAAATTCGTGGTTTCAGGGTTCACAGTCCCTTCACCAGTGCCTCTCATTTGATGCTAGTAAGGAGGGAAGATTTTACTCCCAGATAGCAGGCCCGAGTGGGGAGCCACATAGCTGGGCTCTGCTGTCCTAGGGAGTTCTTAAAAACTCTCAGTGCCAGAGACTCTAGAACAATGAAATCAGAGTTTCCGCCTCTCTGATGTGTGACCTGGCTGGAAGCTGCTGACCTAGTTGTTGTGGTTTGCTAGCTCAGAGGAATCGTGGTATGACGGAAATTAGAGGAAGTAATTAATAATAAGTGCGTTGAAATTAGCAAGGATTATGTTACAGGCCAAGAGCTGCTAACATATATTACACTAGGAAAAAAAAAAGTGTCGATTGAATACAGTAATGAGATGATTGCTGAAATGTGGTTACCCCTCACTTTCTGATCTAGGTAGCAGGAGATAAAGTGGAGTGACTGTGTTGTGGTGGTTGTCCTCCGACCCGTATCTGGAAATGCCATGTGTGCCAACACTAGCCAGCACCCAACTGTCTGCTGCTGACTAAAGGAGTGAGCTTTCTTGACCTTGTTTCCATTTCTTGACCTTGACTGCTATAGCTAGGTGTGTGTCTAGGCTCAGGGATCAGGACTTGGGATGTCAGCGGGTCTCAGAGTCTCAGAGTAACTCCACATAGTTGTCTGCAAGACCGAAAGTGCCCTTCTGAGCTGGCAGGAGGAAACTGGTGGGACTTTTCTTTTGAGAATAAATAAGAGAGCTTATTTGCTCCTCTGTGTGTGTGTGTGTGTGTGTGAGAGAGAGAGAGAGAGAGAGAGAAAGAGAGAGAGAGAGAGAAAGAGAGAGAGAGAGAGCGCACGAGCTTATCTGCTCTAGCAAAATTACCTTTGTAAAGCATTCCATATCAAGTAGACATTTCTTTTGCTTTTCAAAAAGGATTGCAAAGCATAGGATATTTTCTTATTCTTTGTCAGGCCCGCTTGTGGCCTTTAGCCAGCGATTCAGATCCACAGAATCTCCTCAGCTCTGGATCCATTTTCCCACTCATTCTGGACCTATATGTTTTAGGTATATCACTAAATAGCATTTCATATGTCATTAAAAAAACTGGGGCCGGGAAGATGGCTCAATTACTAAAGTGCTTGGCACACAGGATAAGGATCTGAGTTAGAATATCCACTTCAGTGTTAGGCATCCTCATGTGTCTTAGTAACTGTCCTATTGCTGCGAAGATACAGTGTGGCCAAGGCAACTTATAAAAGAAAGCATTTAGTTGAAGCCTTGCTTACAGTTTCAGAGGGTGAATCCATGATCATCATGGTGGGGAGGGTGGTGGCTGGCAGGCAGGCCCAGCACTGGAGTAGCTGAGACCTCATATCTGAAAATTGGTGGTGCAGGGAGAGAGAGAGAGAGAGAGAGAGAGAGAGAGAGAGAGAGAGAGAGAGAGAGAGAGAGCCTGACTGCCCGCCCACCCCCCAGTGACACCTCTTCCATCAAGGCCACACCCTCTAATCTTTCCCCAAACAGCTCTGTCTACTCAGGAGAAGCTTTCAAATATAAGCCTGTGGGGGCCGTTCTCATTCAAACTACCACATGGTGCATTCCTGTGGTGTAGAGAGCTGTATCTACTGAGTCTTAACAACCATCAGTCTTCATGGGAACTTTTAAGAGACCCTTAAGCTAAGGGCTGTTAATTGAAGACATTCCCTTAAAGGAGAGGAGGGGTAAGCAGAGTCATTGGACCCTCACCTGAGACTCTACTGCACCTTCCAGACTGTATATAATTCTGCCCTAGTAGCATGTGGCCTCTTGGTCTCCAAAGGTAATAGTGTCTAGTACAGGGAAGGTTGGTTGAAGGGGAGACTCCACCTGTGGGGCTATGGGGACGTCGTCCTTTATGCTGTGTGCGGTGAGACTTTCTGGTAGTGTGGCTGGAGTCACCTGTGCTCCTTAGATTATCCTCACCTGTGTTCTGTAAGTAAACCCAACTAATTTAATGTTTAACAAGTTGGACTTTGATGAAATCAAACTTTGGTCTTTTTTTAGTGCCCAATAAAGAAGGGGTATTTGGGACAAGGAGAATATCCAGGCTGAGACCAGCCTAGGTGATGTAGCAAGGTCCTAATATTCTCTCTCCCTCTCCTTCTTCCTCCCCCATCTCACACACACACAGAGTCATTGACTTTTAAGCAGATGTTTATATCATTTATATTTATTGTGCTCATTGATACCTTTGGATTTGATTATGCCATTTATGTTATGTTATACTTTCTATTTGTTCTGTTCTTGTCTTCTGTTACTTCTTCATTTGGTTTTGTTTTACAATACAGGGCTTCTCTGTATCTCAGGCTGCCCTGGAACTCACTGTCATCCCCCTGCCTTAGCCCCTCAAGTGCTGGGATTACAGGTGTGACACACCGCACCTGGCTTATTGCAATATTTTTGTTTTGTTATTTTTTTGAGATGGGGCCTCACTGTGTAGATCTGGCTGGTCTGGAGCATCCCGTATGGCTAGTGATGGTATTGAACTCCTGATCCCCATGCCTCTACTGCCTCTACCTCTGCAGTGTTTGGATCTTATGCCAGCACTCATGGTGTTGTGTTCTGCCTCAGTCTCTGCCTGTCTCAGGCCACTGATGTGAATACAGCAATGTTGGTCTAAGGGTCTCTCAGCTTGGGCTTGCTTGGGCTTTATTTTGAAGGATAGATTGCCAAAATATTTCATAATTTAAGTAACGATGGCTATTTATTATTTTACGTTTCTGTGGTCAGGGCTTAGGAGTACCGTAGATGGGTGGGTCTGGGTCAGAGTCTCAGAAAGTTTCAGCCAACATGATGCCTGGGTCTTGGTCATTTGAACCCATGATGGGGCTGGAGATTGTGACCCCCGAGATGGCACACTTTCCTGGCTGTTAGCGCCAGCAGTCTCCCCATGGGGCTGCTTGAGCATTTCACAACATGGCAGCTGGCTTTCCTGGGCCACACTACGTTGTAACATGCAGGAAATATCACCACCACCACTGCCCTCTTTTTCCTCTTCCTCGTCTTCTTCCTTCTCCCTTCCTCCTCCTCTTCCTCCTCTCTCCCCTCCCCCTTCCTCTTCTTCTTGATGTCTTCTCTTTTTGTGCGGTAGTTTGAAATATACAATTTTTGCTTTATTCTTTGATGTTATTCCATCTGAGGCTGGATTGAACTCTCTCCTTAAAATCAACCAGACTTCCCTTGTGTGGCTTACTAGATTTTCCTGATGCTGGTGCTGTTGTGTCCAAGAATTGCAGCCTGGGGTCTGAGGATATCACTCCTGCCTGGCTTCACGACAGCAGAATGTCCCTGCTGCTGCAGCTGAATCTTCCTTGAGTGCCTGAGCAGGGCCCAGTGCAGCAGGGATGAGAATGTCGAGCTGGCTGAGGAGAAGAGCAGCCTCCTGCCCCACACAGAGTCCCTCAAGAGGCCATTTGTGAATCTAGAGAAGCCATTACAGTGATTCTAGAGCCAGGCCATGGCCACAGAGCCTCAGGGATCACTGCAGGAGTGGTTGTGGCATTTATCCTGGGGACTTGGAATCTCCTAGAAGGCCCTGGGAAGGAGAAGGGGAAATTGCTGTTTGGTAGGAAGGAGTGCCATATAAGATGCTCCTCTGTTGGATACAAGAAGTGAGCCAGGATATAGACTTGCGAAGAAGACCATTGGATATAGACATCCACTCTATTCACAGCCCTGTGCTCTGTGAGCTGAGCATGCTGTTTGATGTTTCTAAGCCTCATCTTTAAAACCAAACCTGTGAAGCTGCCCAGGATACATGTTTTTATTTTTAATTGTATGTATGTGTATGTGTGTTCTGACAGGCCCAGAGATGTTGGATCCCCTGGAGCTAGAGTTACAGGTGTTGTAAGCCTTCTATTATGGGTGCTGGGAACCAAACTGGGTCATCTGCAAGAGCAGAAAGCACCCATAACCACAGAGCTATCTCTTCTGCCAGGAAGTAGTCTCAAAGGTTAAGATTAAATACTGGATTTTATGTATGAGGGTCCCCACCTCCTTTTCACCCCTGGAGCCCCATGTTTAGGGCATCCCTAAAATGAATATGTTCTGTAACCTTTCTGGTTCATGGAACTATGTCACCAGCCTGCTTAGTGTCTCTCTCATCTGTCACTCGCCTGCCTTTTGAGGCTTTCTCTTGGAGGCCAGGAAAGGGGTAGCTTGGCTGCTCTTCAGTGCTTATCTTCTCTTGGTGAAGAGCTCATCCCCTGGCATGGTCCCAGTGTCTAAACTGGTGGCTCTGATATCATCAACACTTCCTGCTGACAGTTTCTAGGCATCGCCCCATTGTGAGGGCCACGGCTCTGAGGTGGTTCTGAGAATAGATTGCTGTATTGACTAGGATCTTTCAGTGCACAGTGACAAACCCTGAGCAAGCATTGACTCCCAGGAGTGTTAGTCACGCCTCCTCCCCAGGGTTAGATGGGCTCAGTTTCACCCCCAGAAGCTGTCCCCTAATATTGTAGCCATGTATCTAGTTTATGCGCTCGGCTTCCCACCTTTGGGAAGTGTAGTGACTCCTGGATGCTAAGGAAGGAGGGCACAGTCCTTGGGTGGCAAGAATCGTGTGACCTGCACCTCTTGAAATGGAGGAGACCCTGTGCTGGAGGAGCTCTGTGTGGCCGCCAGCTCTCCAGGACAGATATTTTCCTTCCTAGAGGAAATCAGGGCTAAGCTGCTTTTGGAGAGCATGGGGTGGGGGGAGGTTTCCAAGAAAAGAAGGGAGGAGGAAGCAGGAGCTGCCAGGAGGAGAGAGCAGTCTGAGCCAAGCAGGGATCAGAATGGGGTGGACAGATAGCATAGCCGAGGCCCGACTGAGTAATGGTCTCCCTTCCTGGGATTCTGTCTAGTTTGTGTGTTTCCCAAGTCTTGATACTGCGTTACAGTTTGAAACCAGTATCCCATAAGCTGGTGTTGTTATGGTTACACATTTTCTTAAGCATCTTCTGGGGCTCTGTGGGAGATTCTCTAGCAGATTATTTCCCAGGAGAAGCCTAAAGATGGTGACCCAAGTCTCCATCATCACTCTGTCTCCTCTGGCTTTTCTGTTGTTGACGTTACATTCTGTTTACAGGTGCAGAGAGGTGAAATACAATTATGAGAACCTGCCCAAGACTTCTGTTGTCATAGCATTTTATAATGAAGCCTGGTCCACACTCCTTCGGACAGTTTACAGTGTTCTTGAGACCTCCCCTGACATCCTGCTGGAAGAGGTCATTCTGGTAGATGACTACAGTGACAGAGGTAAGCCCTGTGTCGGGGCTAGGGTGAAAGGGGGAGAGAAGAGGGGCTAAGTGTGCCTGGTAATAATTTGGGGCATACTCTAGGGTCAGCTATTGGCCAGCAGGGAGAGCAGGCTGTACGGGGAGCTCGGCCAAGTCAGGGAGGGCCTTGGAAGTCACCATAAGGTATTGAGATTTCAGGAGCCTGGTAGGAGCCACCCAGAGAGCTTTAGAGGGACAGGTGGGTCATCAAGAGGTCAATGTGCTCTGTGAGGAATGGCCAAGGGCAGGGGCAAGGCTGGGCAGGGATGGAATGGGGAAGGGGAGGGTGAACACAGGACAGCCTCCGCTTAGCTGCTACTAGTGCATCCATGGAGTGACCTTAACCACTAGGTCTTAGTTGACTGACTAAAGTAGGGACTTGTTGGGCTTAGCTGAGGAGAAGTGTCAAGAATGCAGCAGCCGAGATAACTGGGCATCATTACAATGTAAAACCATGTTATCATCCTGTGCCATCATGCCCTCAGCGGCTGCTACCTGTGGGCTGTGGGCTGGGCCATCTGGCTGCAGGACAGAGTGTACTCAGACCTATATGTGCGTTGGGCTATTCTCACAGACGTTCTGAATTACAGAGGTTCCCCTGGGGTGACAGGGGTTTGGTATAATAGGTCAAGATGATGTCTGGGCTTGTCCCCTTCTAACACGTCTCCTCTCTGGGAGAGAGCAGCTCCAGTCTGCCTGGCCTGGCCTAGCACCTCACATGCCACTCATTCTGATCTGCCAGAAAAGTTAAAAGGATGCAAGGGACTTACACTTTCTCTTAGAAGTTCCCTACCATCTTCCGTCAGGCAGAATGTCAGACAACAGCCACACCCAGCCGCAAGGGAAACTAGAAATTACAGTCTTTATTCTGGTGGCTGTGAGCTCAGCTCGAATCCCCGGCAGGGAGGAGGCTGCAGCCTGGGGTCCCTGAACTCCAGGTCAAGGATCCCCGGGTCTGAGGCAAGCTCTACCATGGTCTGAGCACGCCAATCATGGTACCTTGGGAAGGCACTCTTTTCCTCAGAACTGCAGGTCACCACACCTATGTCAGAAAATATAAAAAATATAAAAAACATGAAAAAATAAATGAGGTTCCGTGCAGCCCACTCATACGTCACACTGAGGGCTTGGATCCTGTGCTTACCCAGGGACTCCACAGCTTTGAGCTCCGGCCTTAACGAGTTCAGCCTCTATAAATATGGAAGTAATAATAATTCCTACGGTTTAGGATTACTCACTGTGAGGATTAAGTGAGATGAGGCTAGGGATGTGTGTTGGTGCCTGGAAGATACTTAAACTTTGTGAAATGATAAGTTCTGTTTGTATGAAATGGTGTCAGATTTGTCAGCTTAGAGCTTGCCTACTATACCAACACCAATTACAAACCAAATGGACTGACATCAACATCAGGACCAAAAGTCAAGCATCAGATTGCTTAGATTATCTGTTTGGAATTAGACAGCTCCCGAGCAGGCAGGAAGTACAGACAATGTGCACTCCTTCACAGTGGGGAGTGTTGAGCCACCACTGCTCTTCCTGTCGTGGCCACAAGGGAGGAGCCAAAAGGCCTGGGATGCCCTTGGCAGCTCCACTTGCCTTCTCTTTGCTTACCAGAGTGATTGTGGGGGTAAGGGGCAAGGGTTTGGGGGTTGACTCCTCAGCCTAGACAGCAGCACAGGCCCACCCACCATCAGTTCTGGCAAACCCGCCTGAGCACAGGCAGCCACACCTGTGCCCACATCACACTGTGTGTGGTTAACTGGCACGGCGTGGCTTGCAAAATCCCCTTCTTCATTTCTACTGTCAGCTCACAGGCAGTCATTTAGAACTTAAAAGGAAAACCAGTGAGAAATGTTTATAAGTGTTAAGCAGATTTAGAGAAATGTTTTCATTAATTCTGAAATGATGTGAGAACTTTGGGTGGTGAGGGAAATGCTCTTTCTTCCCTCTCTTTGGCCCAAGTTGGTTCCCACCACCCTCCCAAGACCCTCTAGGGTATGACTCCTTGTCCTGGAATTAGGAGACCTAAGGCTAGTTGTGGCTTGCCATCTTCATGTCTAACCTCTTCTGCAGACAGAGATGTGCACACCCCCTGACAAGCTGTGCTAGCTGCTACCCTTAGAGTGCTTATTCCAAATAAAGAAAATGTTTACTACCATAATCACTGTTTTTATAAAAATGATGTCTTGGACAGCTTTCTGTCGCTGTGACATTACCTGACGCAGGCCACTTAGGTGGGAGAAGACGTTTCTTTGGCTTATAGTTTGGGGAGTTCAATCTCTCAGCTTCAGCCTGTAATAGTGGAAGGTATTGGTGAGAAGTTATACTTCCCAGGCTGGGGCTGGGGGTAGAGGGTGTGGCAGGAGTCCTGTGTCCCCCTGGAGTGCACTCTCACAGCAACCTCAGGGCCTCCCCATAGGCCCCGCCTCCTAAAGGTTCTACCAGCTCCCGTCAACACCATCCTGATGATGAACCGTTAAGCACAGTGCTATTCCATAGAGGCAAGGGATCATATTCAGTGAGTTTCAGTTTTTTAAAGATTTATTTTATTATTTATTTTATGTGTATGAGTACACTGTAGCTGTACAGATGGCTGTGAGCTATCATGTGTGTGGCTGCTGGGAATTGAACTCAGGACCTCTGCCACCCCGCTCGCTCCGAGTCCTGCTTGCTCCGGTGTAATTCACTGTAGCTGTCTTCAGATGCACCAGAAGAGGGCGCCAGATCTCATTATGGGTGGTTGCTGGGATTCGAACTCAGAGCAGTCAGTGCTCCTACCCGCTGAGCCATCTCACCAGCCCTGGGTTTCAGTTTTAAATGTGCACAAGTCAAACTATGAAGGAGTTTTAAATAAAGGTTTGTTTGGTGGCTGGGGAGTGGGCTCAGTCACTTGCTGTTCTACCAGAGGACCTGGGTTTTGTTCCTAGCACCTATCTGATGCCTTATTATAGTCTGTCACTACAGTTCCAGAGGATCTGACACCCCATTTTGGCCTCTGCAGGCACCAGACATGCAATTCTTGTATGAATATATAGGTAGGCCATACACATAACATTAAAGATCAATGTTTGTGCGTGTGTCTGAGTGTATATATGTGCATCATATGCACTTGGTGCCCTTGGAGGCCAAAAGAGAGTGTTGGACCTCCTGGGATTGGAGTTACACACAGTTATGAGCAGCCTGATGTGGGTACTGGAAACCCGGATCCCATCCTCAGGAAGGGGACCTTGTATTTTTAATAACTGAGCCCTCTCTCCAGTCCCTTATGAAATACTTCTTAGCATCGGTTTTATTGAGACATATTCAGGCACCATAACACTCACCCACTTACAGCACTCACCCACTTACATGATTGAGTGTCTCTGCAGACAGGTCTCCTCGAGCCTGACCTTAGTTCTGGGGATCCTGAGTGACGAAGAAAAGGAGACTTCTATACTTGTCATTTGAGGGGATTGGGGAGACACTGGATGGTGGGGGCTGGGATATGTGCTCTGCCGGGGATGTGGAGCAGTGACCACTGTTCTGTTTGTGTCCACAGAGCACCTGAAGGAGCGCTTGGCCAATGAGCTGTCACAGCTGCCCAAGGTGCGCCTGATCCGTGCTAGCAGGAGAGAGGGCCTAGTGAGAGCTCGGCTGCTGGGAGCCTCTGCGGCCAGGGGCGAAGTGTTGACCTTCCTAGACTGTCACTGTGAATGTCATGAGGGGTGGCTGGAGCCTCTGCTGCAGAGGTGTGTGAGACACCCACGGGGGGTGGGTAGGGGTGCTTGGGTGACAGGGACAGATTCATCTTGGCTGCTGGGGGGTGTCAGCCCACATCTGGTACCCTTCAGCAAGATCTCTGTGATGGTACAATGGTAAATGAAGTGGCATGTGAAAGGTGCTTAGATATGGCAGCTTGTGGGGGAAGGCTACAGTGCCAGCTTCCTCATCTTCTTTTTTTTTTTTTTAAAGATTTATTTATTTTGTTTATGAGTACACTGTAACTGACTTCAGACACACTAGAAGAGGGCATCAGATCCCATTACAGATGGTTGTGAGCCACCATGTGGTTGCTGGGAATTGAACTCAGGACCTCTGGAAGAGCAGTCAGTGCTCTTAACCACTGAGCCATCTCTCCAGCTCCCAGTGCCAGCTGCTGCTGCTGCTGCTGCTGCTGCTTCTGCTTCTTCTTCTTCTTCTTCTTCTTCTTCTTCTTCTT
>NW_022196900.1:8149790-8153928 GCF_008632895.1 Mastomys coucha
CCTCCTCCTCTTCTTCCTCTCCTCCTCCTCCTCCTCCTCCTCTTTCTTTTGGTTTTTTGAGACAGGGTTTCTCTGTATATCCATGGTAGTCCTGGAACTCACTCTGTAGACCAGGCTGGCCTCGAACTCAGATATCCACCTGCCTCTGCCTCCCAAGTTCTGGGATTAAAGGCGTGTGCCATCACCACCTGGACAGTGCCAGCTTCTTATAGCAGACCTATGGAGTATCATCAATCCCAGGCTTACAGAGTTATTGTGGACTAACATGTGTTTCAAGCATGGCTCACTTAGCTGGGGATACGGGAGTTACTCAGCATTCATTAAGTATAACACTTGGGGTCCTTGAAACTCAGAGACTTTAAAAGAGGTGTGCGTGTATGTGTGTGTGTATTTAAAATATTTGTATATAGTACTAGAGGTTGAAATGAGAGCTTTATATATGTGAGGCATATCCTTAAAACCTGCAATTTTTAAAAAATACTAATTTCTTTAAATATCAGAACTAAAAATGCAAGTATACATGAGCAGAAAGAACCTAGCCTGTATTATTTTCAATTTATGCTAGTTTGGTTTTAAAGTATACTTTTTAGTAGCGCGCGCACACACACACACACACACACACACACACACACACACACGTCTTCATGGTTATTCCCGTCATCCCCAGCCTCTTACCTTGCTATCTATACTGTGGGTCTGACTGGAGTTCTCTGTGTCTCCCTCTCCCAGTCTTCCCAGTTGTCTACTATAGAAGGCAGGAGTTGGCTAGCAAGCCAGGAGTTCCCCCAGGAGAAGCTCTGTCCAGGGTCCCCTCTGTAGGCAGACAAAAGGTCAAAGGTGTCATTAGTGACAGCCTTGGGGTTTCTCTAGGGCTGAGCTAGAGGCTGAGGTTGGGATCTCTAGTCTGCTATCAGGAATCTGGCCAGTGGGCTTCCCGCAATGTGCACGCAGATGGCTACCCCTGGGCCAGTGTGAAGTCTGAGGATGCCACCCTTCCTCCTGAGCTGGTGAGCTAATAGAATATCAGAATGGCAGAATCTTAGACTATCAGGGTAGCTCCTCCCTCCTTCCTGTGAGCAAGGCCACTCTCAGCAAGGAGGAGCTCTCTACCCTGCAGGTCCATTGGAAATACCCAGGGGACATTTGCATATGACTCTCGGATGTGTCCAAAGCTCATTAGGACTTGGGCACACACTGAAAGGAGACCCATAGGGCTGCAGACTGCAGGCTATGCCTGGCAGTCTTAGCTGTATCATGGCCCTTTCCCTCCAGGGGCCTCTGGCAATAGGTGTCTGGGTTGTCATGCCAAAGACAGTTTGTTGTTGGTGTGCTGCAGGAGGAGGATGCTGAGTAACTCATCCTCAAATGGAGGGTTCTGCTCTTAATTCTGGAGACTTCCCCATGAATACATTTTCTACCCCCAAGGAGAATCCTGCACCCAATATCAGTGTGGTATTTCCTCGGGTTCCCCTTTGTCTGAAGTTGGTCTCTCTGTGGTTCTTGCCAAAGGCCAACAGCCAAGCAGGTCTGTCATTGGTCTGCTCCACCTTTCAAACACTCCTCAGTTTGTTTTAAGAGGTGTGTGTTGACACCGCCATCTGCAGACTTCATTTTAGTGAGCTCCCAGGTTTGATCCTGTGTCTAACCCAGCTGGCCTGACCCACCTCACTCTGGCATCTGCTGCCTCTCTGACTTTGTTCCGTTGGGTTGGTCTAGGAGTGGCTCCAGTCTGCCTCTCTGTTTCATGTGTCCTCTATGCTGAGACTCTTAGATCAGAAAGTCTTACATTTGAGATAGGCTCCCTGCCCACTATAACCCAACGAATCATTTTCTCCCATGTGTCAAAGGTAATGATGTCTCTGAGGAGCATGCTGATAGACAGTTGGGTTTGGATAGTGTTTGTGGATAGCAAAGCCAGCATATACACAGGCTGATGTGTATAAAGACACGTTAGGACATTTTATTTCACCGCATACTTCACAGTAATAGGAAAAGAAAAGCAGTGGTTCCAGGTTCTCACCACTGAGCTCACAAACGTGCCCTCAGGAATCCTCATTTTAGTCCTATGAGGACACACCTCCATCTTGTTATTATAGAGGCAATAGATTTTGAGACACCAGGTGACTTGGCTGATACAGTATAGCAAATAAAGAACAGTGTTCAAATCCTTAGAAATGAGAGTCTAACTGTAAGCCTGCTCTCAGGGTACCTCTTCCTCCTTCTCTCTTCCTCCTCTTTTTTTGGACACAGTTCCTCTAGCTATCTTGGAATTTATCATGTAGACCAGGCTGGCCACTCTCAAAAAACCATCTTGTCTTCCTAGTGCTGAGATTAAAGGCATTTACTACCATGTCTGGTAGATCTTCTGTTCTTAAGATAATTTTTTTTATTAAAAAATTTAATTACATCACATTTAGAGAAAGAGTGAGAGTGAGCATGCATGGGCACCTCACAGTCAGAAAACACTTTGGAGGAGTCAGTCTCTCTTCCCACCTTGTGGGACCCAGAGATTGAACTTGGGTCATCAGTCTTGGCTGCAGGCTCCTTTATCCTCTGAGCCATCTTAGTGGCCAAAGAGAATTGTTTCTTGATGTTAAGGTGTTTCATTGCACTCCGCCATGAAGTCTTCCCTCCCCTTCCTTACAGGGCTCTGGGTGGCCTTTGTTGACATGTGTCACACACAGGACTTGGCTCCTCAGCTCCCGCTGAACTTCAGTTCTCACACTCCAAGAAATTGAGCATGTGCTTTGTTTTAAAAATCACCATTAAAGATATTCACTCTTTGAAAGGGATTCAGATTTAGCCAGAATGTCTGAGGATTAGAGAGGATGGAAATTGTGGAATGTTCCTGTTTTAGCTCCTCTCCACTCTCTCACCATGCTCCATGGTGGCTTCCAACATGACCCAGAATAAAGGAGGAGAGTCGTCTCACCTAGGAGTGGTTCTTTTCTGCCGGAAGAGGGGCAGTTCATTCTGGACTCCTGCTTCCTCTCTGCAGCAGTGTGGAGCAGACAGATGAGATGGGTGTGTTGGGTATTTGCAGGATCCACGAGAAGGAGTCAGCCGTGGTGTGCCCTGTTATCGATGTGATTGACTGGAACACCTTTGAGTACCTGGGCAACTCAGGAGAGCCCCAGATTGGAGGCTTTGACTGGCGGCTGGTATTCACGTGGCACGTGGTTCCCCAGCGGGAGCGGCAGTTGATGAGGTCTCCTATCGATGTTATCAGGTCAGGCCGGCCTTCCTGGCCACTCACCTCAGAGCCTATCCTAAGGGAGGGATGGCTGGCTGTTGACTTCCACTCTCTACCTTGGTGCTTCCCCAGAGCATTTATATTGTCAATATCTTTGCTACACAGATAGATGTTATATTGGTATGTTTCAGCTAATTATTTAAAAATTTTTAGTAGGGGGAAGCATGCATAAGCTAAATTTTCATTTTCCTCTGATTGAGCTGCAGGTCAAATCTAGGCATCACACTTGCTAGGCAAGTGCTGTCTCCCCAGCCTCTGATCTCTAAGGTTCTACAAGCACAGGGGTTTCTCCTGCCATAGTTCATGTCAGGGGGTGGGGCCACATTCCCTTCCTCTGCTTCAGCTCCCATCTTCTCACAGACCTTGCCTCCCCTGGAAGCTTGGGTCTTCCCTCCCCTCCCTTACAGGGCTCTGGGTGACCTTTGTTGATGTGTGTCACACACAGGGCTTGGCTGCTCAGCTCCCACTGAACTTCAAGGCGAAGACTGTGGGGCATGTCTGTGGGGTGTGTCTGTGGGCCTCCGGGCTCTGCCTGGTGCAATGCACCGAGTGTGAGCTCAGGTGTGCTTATGGATGGATGAATACATGAACGGCACGTAGCTTTGCGGGGCAGAGACTCCAACGGGGAGTAGTTCAGCCGTCCACGAAGGCTTTGTGCCTCTTCCATTGAAATATAGGTACTGCTTTTTTCTAGGTCTCCAACTATGGCTGGGGGCCTGTTTGCTGTGAGTAAGAGGTATTTTGATTATCTGGGGTCTTACGATACAGGAATGGAAGTCTGGGGAGGAGAAAACCTTGAATTCTCCTTTAGGGTGAGTAGTCTTCTGTTTGGACTCATTCCGCGTTCTAATTTCTCATAGCCTCTCTCTCTCTCTCTCTCTCTCT
>NW_022196900.1:8153994-8167160 GCF_008632895.1 Mastomys coucha
CCTCTCTCTCACACACACACACACACACCTCTCCCTCCCCCTCTACCTCCTGCCATCCTCCTCAGCATTGGAGGCATATCCAATTACCTCGTAAGACAGTGACAAGCACATCTTATCAACATGCTTGATGCCTTAGTCAGCTATTTTGGGTTATGTACTTTTACATTTCTGTCAGACTTGGACTGGAAACAGCACAGCAAGTCTCCTACTGTCTCGCTCTGTCTAAAGATGGGAGGAAATGAGGCTAGGAATGGGGATATGGTCTTGCGCATGCTCACTCAGAGTTAGCGGCAGAGCCAGAGTCCTGGGCCCACCTCTTGGAGCTGCTTTCTGACCAGCCGCTTAGGAGGCGGCCTCTGCATGTAGCACAGCTGATAACTGTGGGGAGCTGTCTTTTAAAAAGGCTCACTGTACAAAGTTAGATGTGATCGGTTTAGTTTGCAGTCCGGAGCTTGCCCTCTGCAGCAGGTCTGGCTGCCACAGAGCCTCGGCGTCTCAGTGATTTTCTCATCAACAGAATCTTACATGTTTAGGAATTAAACCTTATATTTTTAGCAGTGTTTTATCTGTTGTCCTACCCTTCTGAAAGCAGTTAACGGAGAAGAATTTGGCCTCCTCCCTACCCCGAAGTATTCACACCCTACATTATAAACAGCAGATGCTAGGCTCCTTCAAAACGCCTTTGGGAAAGTGAGGCCCCAAGTGAGCTGAGTTTTGGGTGTAATTCTAACAGTTTTTCTGCCTCTTCCCTAGGTGTCAGGATACTCTGCCTCTTCTAGAAGCTTCCTCTCTACCTTTCAAACCTCTCTTCTCCCTTGCCGCTTTCTTCTCTTCTGTGGCGTCAGGTAACAAAGGCACATCTGACCCGCTGAGGAAGTGGGTTGCTGGCGAGGTCTGTAGGGCTCACCCTAGTCGAGTGCATGAGCTGTATTGCCTGGGCCTTGGGATTCTTAGCTCCTGTGTCTTGTCTGTCTCAGTGCTGCTTTCTCACTCTCTCCTTTTGTGCCACTTACCTGCATGCTGGTAAGGGGCCTCTATCCCTGTGGAGGGTGAGTGCCTCAGAGGGCACCACCTCCTTACTGCACTCCCCATGAACCAGCAGCCATTTCTTTATTCACTGTGGCCTCTCCTCTCCACCTCCATTGCAGATCTGGCAATGTGGTGGCACTCTAGAGACACACCCGTGCTCCCACGTGGGCCACGTCTTCCCTAAGCAAGCTCCCTATTCACGTAGTAAGGCCCTGGCCAACAGTGTCCGAGCTGCAGAAGTGTGGATGGATGATTTTAAAGAGCTCTACTACCACCGCAATCCCCAGGCCCGCCTGGTGAGTATCGCCCAACGTGTACACCATCAGCCTCATGGGAACCAAACCCTACAGTCTGACTTCCCCAGCAAAGTAGATCTGTTTCTAAGAACAGGGAGAAATCTGGGTCTTTCTGATAGAGCGTGGGAAAACCTATTCTTCCATTCGTGGGTATGAGTATCCAGGTGGTTCTCACTCTCTGCAGAGCCACATTTTATAAAGCCACTGTAAATACTGAATTCGTGATTTTCATGCCATTGCTTCTGGCAATATTAGGTTCCTGTGAAGCTCAGACACAACAGTTTTTCCAGCCATTTGGGACTGTTATGTGTATCAGGGCATACATTCATGTATTCTGTTTGAGGACTATTGATTTATTCATTGTTGGTCTGTCAACACTGAACTTCTGGCCAAGAACTCTGTGACCTGTGTCTGAAAAGCTCTTACCTACAGGCGTTTCCTCTGTGAGGTACATCACAGTCTCACAGAGAAAATACCTGTAGGTAAGGGCTGCTAGGTATTTTACTTTTTTATTTATTTATTGGTGTGTGTGTGTGCGTGTGTGTGTGTGTGTGTGTGTGTGTGTGTGTGTGTGTGTTTATGCTTAGGTACTTGCAGGCCATGGCACATGTGTTGTGGTCAGAGGACAACTTTAGGGGAATTGCTTCTCTCTTACTAACACATAGGTTCCAGGAATCAAACTCACATTGTCAGATTTTGTGGCAAGTGCCATTAACTGCTGAACCATTTCGTTGGCTGTGCATCACTTTATTACTTTTAGGAATGCAAGAAGCACTGGCTGGCGATCACTTTAGATGGCTGTGTCTTAGTTAGGACTTACTGCTGTGAACAGATACCATGACTAAGTCAAGTCTTATGTGCACAACATTTAATTGGGGCTGGCTTACAGGTTCAGAGGTTCAGTCCATTATCATCAAGGTGGGAACATGGCAGCATCCAGGCATGTGCAGGAGGAGCTGAGAATTCTACCTCTTGTTCCAAAGGCAGCCAGAAGACTGACTTCCAGAAATGTAGAAGGAAGCTCACAAAGCCTATCTCCAGTCACACACTTCCTCTAACAAGGCCATACCCCCAAATAGTGCCACTCCCTGGGCCAAGCAAATTCAAACCACCACAGCTGGTAAAGTCAGAAACACGATGTGAAATACAAGGCCCCAATAGATTGTGGAAAAGACACATTTACAGTGTGAGTGCAGGTCAGGAAGGCTGGACATGGCCTTGTTAGACATTCCTGGGTGCGTGTGTGTTGAGTAACTTGAAGGTATTGTTTCTGGATGCCCATGACAGTACGACTCAACATGGAGATGGATTTGCAAGTACAGAACTAGGGAACATCTAGGCCTCACTGTGCCGGCACCTCCAGTCTGGGTTGTGGAGTGTCATCTGCTGACAAAGATGCAGGGGCCTTGGCTTTCCTCTTTGTAATCAGCTTGGTTGAGTCCATGTGCTCAGGGTGGAAGTTGCTGAAGTTACTGCTCAGAGCACACCTGCCTTCTTAGCTGGAGGTCTCTTGTGCCCTTTCAGAGGCTTCAAACTGCCCCCCAGAAATGGTTCACAAACCCACAGCCTTATCCTTCTACAGCTATATCCCTGCACCCATGGAATCCAGCCACACATTGAGCTGAACCCATATACCATGTGATAAATGAGGCCCTATGAGAGCAAGCTAGCCTCTCTCCTTAGGGGCTGCTTATGCCTCAGATCCTCATTCTGTCCCTTCCTTAGGGACCTATGGATTTGCCCTACCCCAGCCCCTGCCACAAGACTTTGGGCCCGTGGCCTCTATGCCAGCAATCTCTGTATTTCAGAAGCCAGCTCTGCACACCTAAGGGCCACTTGCTGACACAGGAGGTCCTCAAGACATCTGCCCTGCTGGTTCTTGATGGAAAATTCTCTCAAGGCCTTCCTAGTAGCCCTGCAGGGTAGCCACAAAATTATCATCTTGTAGATTTGGAGCCTGACACACAAGGGGGCAGGGTAGGGAGAGGGGGAAGAAAGGAGACTGAGAAACTGAAGGAGCCTGCCTAAGGCCTGGTAGCTCAGGGGAGGTGGCCGTAGGCCTGGGGCCTGCATGCCAGCGTGGTTTTCTGAGTTCTGCTGAACCCAGGAGCTAACAACCTGATCTGCTGCATGGCCCTGTATCTTAGAGATGCCATGTCATCTGCCTTGACTTCTGTCTTGCCTAGAGCAACAGACTAAAATACCTGCTGCTCACTGCCACCCAGCCTGGAATTCTCATTGATTATTCTCAAAGTGCGCCTCCCTCCTCGGAACATGTCAGCAGGTGTTAAATGCACCTGAATGCTCAGTGCTTGTTGGCTTTGTTTGAAGATGAACTTTGGTCTAAGCTGGGCCACCGTGACTCATGAAAGAAAGGACTTGTGAGGCCAGTGAGATGGCTCAGGAAGGGACTAGCCACCAAGTCAGAAGACCTGAGTTCTACATGGTAGAAGGAGCAAACTGACTATCACAACTTGTTGTCTGGTTTCCATATGTGCACACACGCTGACACAAAGTAAACGAAAGGTTATTAAAGAAAAAGTACTGGGGAATATTGTAGACATTATTTAATCCTGACCCAGGGTTTCTACCCTGCCTTGTCAGCTCTTGGAAAAGACACAACTTTTATTGTTTATAGTAAGCCTCAAAGAGCACAATAGCTGGGCAGGTATCTCCTCTCTATGCTATCAGAATCTACTTTTCTATCAATAACCCTGAGTTATCACTTACTATGTCTCATCTGGGCTCCGATTGCCCAGCCCTTAGGGGCAGTTGACTCCTAACCCCATGGCATCTTCCTTCTTCCTCCTTCACCTTCTTCTAAACCCTACCCATGTCTCTTCTGCCCAGCTGTTGGCAGTTGGCATCTTTATTTACCAATCAGAAATAATTTGGAGGCAAGGTCACATAGGGTATATGTGCGGACTCCAGGTCTTGAGGGCCCACACTTAGCATTACAGTAGAAGTGACACTCAGATATTTACATATGGCTGTTCTTTGGTGTTCCTCCCCAGTCTTCAGCAGGAGAACACATTAGAGCAAGGACAGTCATATCTAAGCCCTTGTTGTTCTTGGGTGAATGTGTGCTGTGCTGCCTGGAGGCAGGCTTCGTTTCCTTACTCAAAAGCTCTTGGAGGGGGTACGTGTGAAGTCAAACTTCCAGAAACATGTTTACTGCAGCCTTGAGCTCATATTAATGAGTTAAACGGTCAGCATACATTTGTATTTCAGTGTACTGAACGTGCAAGTCACTCATGGTAATAGCTAGGACACTTGCCTGTGTTTGAGAGTGAATATTCATATATCAATAGTAAGAAGGGTACAGTCTAAGTCATCCCATTCCTCTGCTTAGATGTGAGAATGGCCCGTGGTCACAGAATCCACAAGGGTCCAGGATGCTGATGCGGGGACTTCAAGTTTGGTTCCTAGGTTCTGTCTGCAGATGCCTGTCTCCTAACCCCATAGCTCTGCCTGTGTGACAGTCTCTTTTGCTTATTACCTATGGTGTGACTGTCCTCGCTCTAATGTGTTAATTCTGTTGAGGACTGACAAGTGACCCTCTTTCTATCCCCCATTACTCCTTTTAAAAATAAATCCCATCTGATTTGTTTTATGTGAACATGTGAACATGCCTGTGGTGCACATGTGGAGGACAGGGGACAATTTGAATATTCTGTGCCCGGCACCCAGCTCAGTAAGAGAGTGTGGATTGTGAAGCTAGTGACTTCATTGAGGATGGGTGTGGATAGGCAGCCTGGAGGGACTAAGCATTCTGTTGTTTTTCTCAGGAGCCCTTTGGGGACGTGACAGAGAGGAAGAAGCTTCGGGCCAAGCTCCAGTGTAAAAACTTCAAGTGGTTCCTGGATACAGTGTACCCAGAACTGCACATACCAGAGGATAGGCCTGGCTTCTTTGGGATGGTAAGTGGTGGGTCATGGTGGGATGGATGTTGTCTTGGGTCTGAACAACAGTCCTAGGGAGGAAAATCCCCATTTGTGAGCACCTCCAGATCTCCCTTCTCACTCTTCTGGTCTGATCATGTACTTACTGTCCTTTCCTCTCCCCTTGGGCATCTGGGCCCTGGGTCTGCAGTGTCAGGACTGGAAGGCACCTGGAAATTGCCAAGGGTGAGCTACTGTTTGTTGTTTAATTAACTGGGATGTCTTGATGCACATGGAGATCAGAGAACAGTTCTCAGGAGTGGTTTCTCCTCTGTCATTCTGTGGGAGGGACCCAAGGATCAAGCTCAGGTCATTAGAACTATGTGGACGTGCTTGCACCCACTGAGCATCTCACCAGTCAGTTAGTTATGGGAAATGGGCCTATGTGATGTTCCCATGTCTTAGTTTTCACTAGTATGTTCAGATTACTTTTAATGGCCTTACCAGTTAGTGATTTTTAGCCCTTAGAAACAATGGAACAACAACAGCAAAAGCAATAGTAGACAGACAACTCACTTCAAGTCATCCAGAACACCTAGGAAAAAAAAAAAACGAGGCCAACCAAGACCAGAGTCTTGCATTTGCTAGGAGCTGCACCATTTCCCTGTGAGCCTATCTGAGGTGCTGCTGTCCCATGTTGGATAACTACAAAGCCTAGGTTTAGTGTTAACTTATGTTTTCAAGGTGAAAGTGTTCAAATGTACACAGGGAATAGTGTAATGAGTCCTGTGTCTATGATTCTAGAATAGTCAAGATTCTCTTTGTCTTGTTTCCTTTCCCCTGCCCTACCTTGGTCCTTTTGGCTATTGGTGTCCTGTGATTTCCTTCTATGCACCCAAGTGTGTACAACCTGCCACATGACCACTAAGCCCGCCACATGACCACTAAGCCTGCCACATGACCACAAAGCCTACCACATAACCACAGAGGCCGCCACATGACCACTAAGCTTGGCACATGACCACAAAGCCCATCATATAACCACAGAGCCTGCCACATGACCACAGAGCCTGCCATGTGACCACAAAGCCCACCATATAACCACAGAACCCGCCACATGACCACTAAGCCTGCCACATGACCACAGAGCCTGCCACATAACCACAAAGCCTGCCACATAACCGCAGAACCCGCCACATGACCGTGAAGCTTTGCTGCTGTTCACTCTGCCATTCAGTGCACACCCTTCCTTTTCTCAGGTTGCTCTGTGGGCAGTTGCAGATTCTAGTGGGGATCCACACACTGTTGGGCTGCTGCAGCTTGCTTTGGAAGGCTCCTTTAGCCTGAGTCACACCTCTACTTGTTCTCTGCCATGACTGCTGTGTGTGAACTGTTTCACTCGTGGCTCCGTCTGTAAGCTGCACCTCTCTCCTCCAAGAAGTGAAGCCACAGCCAAGATGTTTGAGCCAGGGCAGCAAGAAGGCTGTGACAGAGAAATAGAGGTGCAAGCTTTTAGGCCAGATTTGTTAAAGTGGGGCCAAGTTCCCATCTGTTGTTAGCATAGGAAAACATTATAGTGACTAGAAAGAGCTGGACAAAGGGACAGGGCTCCTCTCTCTGGGGCAGTCCTGGGGCCTCGTCCTCATTGTGTTCTCCCCATTAAACCTTGTGTGGAGTTGTTTGGGTATGTGGAAATCTATACTGAGGTGCCACCTTCATGTCTTGTTTAGCTCCAGAACAGAGGACTAAGAGGGTACTGCTTTGACTATAATCCTCCCAGTGAAAACCATGTTGAAGGCCACCAGGTCCTTCTGTACCTCTGCCATGGGATGGGTCAAAACCAGGTAGGTGTGGGCCTTGATGGGGAAGGGCAAGCTTTGTTGCTCTTTTTTTAAAAATACTTTTTTATTACATTTATTTGCCTGCATATGTGTGTGTGTGTGTGTGTACGCACACATGTGTGTGTGTGTGTGTGTGTGTGTGTGTGTGTGTATACGTATAAGTCAGAACAGCGGCTGTCAGTTCTCTCCTCCCACCATGTGGGTCCCAGGGACAGAGCTCAGGTGAGGTTATCAGACCCATCCCCCAGCCCTCTGTTTGTGACTATGACTCAGTGGCAGAGCGCTAGCCTAGCATATGGGATTCACGGTGACTGTTACTTTGGATTTGGCATGACAGAAAAAGTCCAGGGGAATAAGGTCATATTTGGACTCAACAAAGAGGCCAGCTTAGTGTCCCCAAGACACCTGAAGCCCTAACACAGGGTCACGGCAGTAGTGGGGTGGGGTAGGGTGACGGGGTGGTGCTCCAACCCACCCCTACTTATTTCCCCCAGAGGAGTAGTTCTCAACCTTCTCATGCTGTGACCTTTTAATACAGTTTCTTATGTTATGGTGACCTCCAACCATAACATTACTCTCACTGCTGCTTTCTGACTCTGACTTTGCTACTGTGATTCGAATACCTGATACTCAGTTGAGAATCTACCGCCCTAGGTGATCTTGGGCAGGGTGTCTTCCCCCACATCACAGGGTAAACTGACATGTGTTGGTCACACTGTCGTTAGTTTTTCGAGTATACATCCCGGAAAGAAATACGATACAACACCCGCCAGCCCGAGGCCTGCGTAGCTGTGGAGGAAGGGAAGGATGCCCTTGTCATGGACCTCTGCAGAGATACCACCCCAGAGAATCAGGAGTTCATCCTACAGGAGGTCAGTGAATGTGCAGCATTCCCTGCTGTCTGCCTAGGTCTGTGCGACTGTGGGAGTCAGGTGTCCTCCCTAGCCTGGTCCCTGTGGGTCTCAGACACTGGAAACTTCACTTGGACCCTGGGAGGTGACTGTAAGGTCAGAGTCTATGGTTACTGGTGACAGTGGGGCTTTCTTCTCCTTCAGTCTTTTACACCACGAGCTGCTGTGGGTTGTAATAGCATTGCCACTAATGTGTGTGGGTGTGATGGATTATCTGAGTGCCATAAGTGACCCAAGTGCTAGAACACGAGGTTAGACCCAAGCATAAACTACCCTGCTTCTCTGAGCCTCATTTTGACCTTGCTCTGAAACAGGCTTGTTAATAGCAGCCCCGCTCTGCTCCACAAAGGGCTTAGAGATTCCCAGGACTTCCTATGGAAGCTGTGACCCCCATAGACTCATGGCTTCTTGGTATGTAACCAAGAAGACACCCTGGAATAGAGCTGGCTCTCCAGATACTGTTGATTGAGAGATTGTTGTCATGGCACATTTAGAAGGCACAGGCCCCTAGCCCACTTTCAACAAGACTGTGGCAAGATTTTATAAAGCTCTGGAGGAAATGACTCCAAACCAAAATGAATTATCTTTCCTTGATAACTCCCGGATGGACAGAGATTCTTCTGCACTGCTCATAAATGGGTTAATCTAAAATCCCATTCAGAGTTAAAATATATTTTCCTGTAGAGAAATATAATATTAAGCAGTGGAGTTTGCAAGCTCCCTGGAAGAGTGGAGCCCTGTGGTGTTAACCTGTTTGACAGAAAAAAAGTAAGAGCTGAGCATGGTAGCGCACTCCTATAATTCCAACACTCAGGAGGCTGAGGCAGGAGGATTGTGAGTTCCAGGGCAGCAAGACCTGTCTTAAAATAAAATAAAATATAAAATAGTTAGGAAAAATGATCCACACTCCCCACAATCTGTTGCCTTCTTTCTTTTGCGTTTTTCTTCTAACCCTCAGAGAAGGATAGTACAATCTAGAAACAAGAGTGGTCACATGCTGCCTTAAAATCCCACTGGAGGACTGGAGGGATGGCTCAGCAGATAAAGCTTTTGGAATATAGGCAAGATGATGCGAGTTCAGACTTCCAGCACCCCCATAAAGACCTGACAGGTCGTCTGGGAGGCAAACAGGGGTTCCAGGACAAGCTGGCCAGCCAAACTGGTGAGCTTGAGAGCCAGAGAAGACTCTGTCTCAAGCAAAGACAGTGGAGGTGATATTATGTCATCTTCTGGTCTCTGAATGCACATACACGTATGTGTACACTCACACGTGTGTGAACGTGCATAGCCCCCGCCCCCCCACCCCCCACACACAAAGATTTTACCTTAAAATTCAGTGATTGCTTTGGAGAAGTGAGCTTGTGTAGAAGGCTAGGCAGAGAGATACTTTAGTGAATCTCTTACTTTTACTTTCCTCAGGAGGAATCTTGGAGGGTCATGGGAGGGCCAGGGTTAGCAGCATCTAGCTGTTTGCAAGGCCTCTCCCACAGAGCCAGGAGGCTCTGCATTCTCCCTGTTGGCTGCTGGACAACACTGCAGCAGTTCCTTACACCACAGAGGAGAGAGGGACAAGATACACAGCAAAGAGATGCTCTCCATGCCCACAGCAAGTGCTGGGGAAGCAAGTGGGGCCGTTAAAGATCGCCATACCCTGAGATGTGAGACTGGGACCAGAGACCCCACTGGCTCTCACCCAGGCTGGGAACAGGTGACCTAGGGACTCAGGTCCCTCACCTGGATGTTCTGCCATCAGGTTAGGAGTATGCTCAGGTCATGTGACTGGAGAAGGAAGAAGAAGAAAGTCATAAGGTTGGAATTAGGTGATGAAGAGACATAAGAGGGGTAAATAAAGGGTCTTACCTGTGACTTCACTGAAGGAGAAAGGGGGGCGGGGATGAGCTAGAGGCGCTCCTGTCTTCCTCTTGAGTAGCCAGCAGGTGGCACTGTTTTGCATTGCTGACATTTCTGAAATGCTAAAAATCACTCCCTAGGGTCTTCAAAATCTGGTTTAAGGGAAATATGGCTTTTCTGAGGAGTCACTAAAATCATCTTGAACATACACTGTTTTCATTTGTAGGATGGCACTTTAGTTCACAAGCAGAGCAGGAAGTGTGTAGAAGCCACACAGAAGGACAACGGCTTTGCGCCATACTTGCGGGACTGTACCAACTCAGAGAAACAGAGATGGTTCTTCAAGGAGCGCATGTCATAGTGCATCACCTTGCCAAGGAAGGAGCCCACCACGGCCGTGCACCGTGTGCCCAATGAGATGGACAATGTACATGGTTGTACTTTGTGAATGTGTTGGATTTCACAAGAATGTGAATAAGCTTTGTACAGATTTTGAAAACTTTAAAAATGTCTCCCAGTATCCTGTTTTCTGAGGGCCATCCTAAGATGTTACTTTTTGTATTTGGAAAGCTTAAGGAGGATATTTTCCTATCAAGATGTGCATTTTACAGTGGTGCCTTTTATTCTCATTAGCAAAAAAGGTAAATACTTTATTTTGATACTTAAAAGCTTCCTGGGTGTTTGTAGTGTATTTTACACAAACTGTAATACCTCAAATGTCAAGTTAGAGCGCTCTCAGGGGGGTGAGGTGGACACTAGAAATATTATTTGGTTTCATTAGGTGTGAGTGGGGTGAGATAGTCTAGATTTATACAATAAAGAATACTTTTGCTTATGCGTTGATGCCACAGTCAAAACTCTATCATAATATTCATACTGACCAAAACAGGCTAACCAAATCTGAATGCTCAAAGAAAGAATATGGTTTGCCAAGGTCCTACAAACTTGAGAGTGTAGTTCCAGGAAGAAATGTAATGTTCGATGTGAAACTCAACTTTTAAGTTTTTCCTTTTAAATAGTATTTGATTATTTAATAATATTATTTATAATATTATTTGATTATAGATATTATTACTTATAGTATTTAATTATTGAGAGATTGTGATGAAGCAGCTGCTGTGGACATTGCTGGGTAGTTCAGATGTCTGAGTGGCTCTAGATCAGCTCCACGAGCTCACCAACTTGGTAAAGCTAATAGGAACAATTAAAAATACCAGCAGTGAACTGAGGGTGAGGGGCCATGACTGGAGTGCCTGCCTAGCACGCATGAAGCCCTGGGTTAAATCCCCAACACCTCATTTTAAAAAATCAGCTTGGTGGCACAACCCTAATCCCTGCACTTGGGAAGTGGAGGCAGGAGAACCAGAAGTTTAGGGTTATCACTGGCTACACAGAGAGTTTGAGGTTAGCTTGGGCTCCATGAGACCCTGTCTCGAGAAAACAGAAGATAGACTGTGGATCTAATTTTTGTCCTGGTCAATTGTGAAAACACAAGTGTGATTGGTTAAAAGCATCAGTGCATTTCTCTAGCCCTTCTCTCAGACACTGTATCCTAAGGGTATCCTTCTGGAGTGAGGCTAACAGCTCCTCAGAATCAGCTTCAGGTCTGCTCTCCCTGCTGTGTACTGTGTTCCTGTGAGTGAGGTGGAGACCACCGGAAATGGGGTGTGGGGCAGGAGCAGGTAGGGCTTAGCCTGGTTTGGGGCATGTGGACTGGGGGCTCTGACAAGTTACCTTTGATATCCCCCCCCCGCCACCTTTTTTATGTGTATGTAGCATGTGTATACACATATTTACATATCTGAGGCACACGTATGTAGAGGTCAGAGTTTAATTTAGGTGTCTTCCTTGATCACTCTCTGCAGACCTCCATTTCTGCCAGGCATTTCTGTGAATGGTGGGGATCCATCCTCTGGTCCCCAGTCTTTGAAGGCAAGCGCCTTATCCACTGAGCCATCTCACCCCTTTTAGAATCTCATAACCCTGTATACAATGCAAAGCACAGCAAATGTCAGCAGGTGTTTATTCAGAAGCAAGTACAAAGTAATGCAGATATTTTCTCTCGGTGGATTAGGCAGCTCTTCATCAGTGGTGGGTGGGGTGGGGTGAGGTGGGGTTACCGTTTCCAAGGCTCAGTTCTCATGCTGAGGCAGGATGGGTCTGGCCCTCCCCTTGTCCTACTGGGGAGACTTGTGGGCCAGGGGAGGGACCACTCACTGTTCTGCATCCCTCTGCCTTCTGTAGTGTAGGGTTAGGTGGGCCTGGTGTGGCAGAGAGCCCTTCCCCAAACAGAGGGAAACAGCCTGGGTGGGCCCGACATGAGTCTGCGTCCCAGGCTGCACCCCGGCATGTGGGCGGCTGCACCTGTGTCTGTGTGCCTCAGAGGCATGGCGGCCAGTTGGCTCGGCTCGTGGACTCTTCACTGATTTCAGGAGCAGTCAGTAAGCTTCAGGGTGTGGGAAGATCAGGAAAACAATATTCTCTTAATTTTGGAGATGTTACAGTATTTGAGGCGGCTTTCCCTTCAGTGATGGATGAAGGGTCTAAAAAGTCCACATGGATGTAAGGAGGTACCTCCAGCTGTCTTGTCTGTGTGTTCTCCTATCTCCAGGGTGTAGATGCATTGCTGGTGTGCAGAGTGGCTGAGGTGAATTGCTTTGGTTCCTAGGGTTCTGTTTTGCATTTCTGTTTGGGGCTCACAGGAGAGCATCAGTCCTAGCCTGCCTTGCAGGGGACCTAGGTGTTTGATGGTAGATGTTTGCAGAATGATTTGCATGGGTAACTTTCCTGGAGGAGAGCCTGAGGCCTAGGTGTCCGACCTGTGAACACGTGTTCCTCTCACAGGATTTGTTTATACTGGCAGGTAGCTGTGGCTCTTCCCTCCCTCAGGACTAATAGGACCTACCAGGACGGCCATTCTCTGGGAGAGCCTTGACCTGGAAAGAAACAGGTTAGGGTTAGAAGAGTTAGCAAGTGTGCCATGGGAAGGAAAATTGCATGAAAATCAAGAAGCAGTGCTATCACAGATCCAGGGAGGAGTGAGACAGGCTTGTATTAGGCAGGGTTCTCTAGAGGAACAGAGCTGACAGGTGAGTATTGTAGATAGATAGGTAGGTAGGTAGGTAGGTAGGTAGGTAGATAATAGATGGATGGATGGATGGAGGTAGATGGATGGATGGGTGGATGGATGAAGAACAGAACTAATAGATGAATATGGATAGATAGATAGATAGATAGATAGATAGATGATTGATAGATAGATGATTGATAGATAGATGATTGATTGATTGATGTAGCCCGCGCGGTCCTCTCGCCGGGAAGAAGACACGCGGACACACTAGGTTCCTTCTGCAGCAA
>NW_022196900.1:8171367-8176194 GCF_008632895.1 Mastomys coucha
CAGTTGTTTACTCGACAGCGGAAGTAGGCGCCATCTTGCCATGGCGAATGCCGGCTCCCTACAGATTGATTGATTGAGAAAGGGAATTTATTAGAATGGCTTACAGGCTGTGGTCCAGCTAGTCTAACAATGGCTGTCTACTCATGGAAGGTCCAAGAACCCAGTAGCTGTTCAGTCCACGATGGTGGATGTCTCCACTGGGTTTAAGTCTGCACCAATATCTCAAAGAAGTAGGCTCTAGTGCCAGTGAAGGAGTAGACCTGCCAGGGGGAGTGAGAGCAAGCAGGCAGAGAGAGCAAGCTTCTGTCTTCCGTATCCTTATATAGACCGTCAGCAGAAGGCATGGCCCAGCTTAAGAACTGATCTTCCCACCTCAGAAGATCTGGATTAAAGGTGGGTCATCCAGCTTCAAATTGTTTAATTAAGAAAAACCCCTCACAGGTGTGCCCAGACACTTGTTCCTTCCAGATGTAATCAGGTGACAACCAAGAATAGCCATTGTTGTGCCTGTTTTTTTGAACCCCCAAAAGACCACCAAGGAGCTGATTCTGATACAGTTGCACTAGGGTTTTCATTCAAGCTTGAGCTTGGGCCATATTGTAGTCACTGATACAGCAGGACGGGAGGGTGAATCCCCCAGCCCAGTTTCAAGCAAGCATTTATAGAGGCAAGCAAACAAGAAAAGGGGTTTCCAGTTTGGCACACATCTGATCTCAGGGCTCTTATGGAATTTGTTGCCCTTCAGAATGATTGCACTGGGAGCCAAACCATAAACTCTCATAAGTACATATCTTTAGGTGCACCTCTAACTTCTGCTTTCCTCCCAATTGCTGGTTGTTAGGAGAGACCTTGAGACTAATGCTAGGTGCAAGCTTGTAGCTTAACTCAAGTTCAACCTTAAGTTAGGTTCTCTAAGATGGACCCTGAACCCAAAATGGAGTTGATCTGGTCTCTCAGCCACCACAGGCCCCAAGGGACCAGCAGGAAGAGGGAGCTGTCTGGGACACAAACAGTCAACCAAGGAGTAGAAAAGAATTGTGGTGTTGGGGCACAGGTGACCAAAGCCTTTGCTGGTGTTCAAGGCATTATCTTAGAGCTTTCCCTGCAGGGTTCAAACAAGTATGTTCAGAGTTGAGCCTCTTCTACAAAGCCACACAGAGACAGGTGGTCTTCATGGCAGATCCTCTGTCTACTCTAGGTGTGGGGGTCAGTGGGTGAGCCTTATAGGAAAGTGATCACCAGGAGGTGGGTGTGTAAATCAGACTGAGGAGCTGGAGATGGGGAGGAGAACCAAAGTGATGGTGGGGATGACCTCACCCAGCTCTGCTATGATCGAGTGGGCCCTATAGCCACTGGAGGCTGAGACAGTGCACATAAGTCATTACCTAACCTGGATAATGGTTCTCAAAACGTGATGAGAATCCACTACTGATTCATTGCCCATCTGCATGATGGCCAAAGTATGTCTTCTGGTAATCTCTCTCTCTCTCTCTCTCTCTCTCTCTCTCTCTCCTTCCCTCCCTACCCCCCCCCTCTCACACACAGAGTTATTGCCTATCTGCAGATGGCCTAAGTATGTCTTCTGGTGATCTCCCTCTCCCTCTCCCTCTCCCTCTCCCTTTCCCTCCCTCTCTCCTCCTCTCCCTAAGTATGTCATCTGGTGATCTATCTCACTGTCTCACACACACACACACATGCTCACTGTCCCTCAGTGTTGAAGACCAAACCCACTGCCTTGTATACACTAGGCATGCACTCTACCATAAAGCCTTTTCAGCCCTTTTCTTTAGTCATGTGCCTAGCACGTGTCTAAGAGATTACAGTATACTTCTTAAATTTTTCATAGCCTTCAGCTTATTGCTGAATTAATTCCAGAAAACTTTAGCTGTATTGATCTAATCCTGTTTCTCCTCCCTTTTCTGTTATAGACATGCCATGCCTTATAAATTCAACAGTAGAATGGCATAGTGGTTGCTTTAAACAGTAAGAGAAGACTATACATACACACACACATACACACACACACTCACACTCACTCACACTCACTCACTGAAGGGTCCTTCAGTTTCCTGGCATACACACCAGTTCCCAAGTTGTACTTTATATTCTGAAGTTCCACATATTGTTTGCTTGAATTGTGAGGATTACACTTCTCTGATTTATTTGCATCAGGCTGTTTTGCTTATTTGGAAATTTTTTAAAAGCCTTCCTTCCATGTTTGAGGTAGTTTAGCTGGGTATAGGACCATCCTTGGCGTGTCTGTTTGTTTATTCCAGGACCAAGGTCTCTGTAACTTCACAAGTCAGTGTTGCAGAACTCTGCTCCGAGGAGAATGGCTGTTCTCCAGTTTCCACTCTGCAGCCCTCCCATCCTTCTGTGCTCTTTCCGCGTGCAGCTCCATCATTTTTGTCAACACCCAATGTCTGTTTAAGGAACCACAAACTTCCTATGTCAGGCTCCTCAACATTTCCTCCATGCTGAAAGTCTCTGTGCAGGTGTCCATTGGATTTTCCTGTTGTAGCCAAGAAGTTAGCAGGTGAAGTCAGGGGCCACCTCCTTGTAGCTCAAAGGGCGGGGTGTGCTCAGCTTTCCAGCCTTTCAGCTCTGGGTCTCGAAATGAAAGCCAGCTGTGTCCCACTGCTGCGTTCTCTGAGACATGAGCTCTGCTTCCCAGCTCACTGACTGCAGGGATCTGTCCCTGGGCTTGTGGGGCTGAAGCTCAGCTCCTGAAGGTCACTGCTGAGAACCTGCTGCTGGCTTTGAAGAAGTAAGGCGCCATGTTGTGGTGTGGCTAGGTCTCAAGATGGCCTCTAGGAGCCAAGTTCAGATTGACTGTCTAGAATCAGGGACCAGTTGGTGGTTTTCTTCCATCCATAGGAACACAGATACCGTATGTACAGTGGGACTGGAGTACCAGGGACCCTCTGCCTACTACTCCTACTGATCATTCTAGAAGATTCCATTGCTTTAGACTGATTAAGATTCCCAAGAAATAAAGCTTCCTCATATGACAAATGTCTTATTGCTCAGGAAGGATTTGTTTTACTTATAAGACTAACATTGTGTTCTGTTTTATATATAACAATAGATAATATTTTATGTACTGTTTCTTTATGGACTAAAGTGTCCTGTGCTAGCCACTTCCCTTCCCCCTCCTGTTAGAACAGCTTCTCACACATTCCCCTGCACTGAAGGAATCACCTGCTAATTAGAGAAAATGTGCGTTTGGGCTCAGCAGTTCTAGGGTGAGGCCGAGGGTCTGTGTGTCTTAGGGGATGCCATTGCTTCTGGGGTGTAGGTTTCCCGCACCTCCCATTTTTTCTTCCATTCCATTGCTTCATTCTTCCCTTTTTTTCCCATCTCTCTACCTTTTCCTTACAACCAGCAACACCCCCTCTTTATCCCTCCCCCTATTCTCTTTTATCTCATGATGTACCCCAGTCTGTCCATGAATCCCCTCCATAGCCCAGGCTTCTGCAGTCTCCCAGGCGCAGGGTTTACAGATATGCGCCACTGTGTGGTATATGAGCTGCTTTTCCAGCAGCAAGACCTTAACGGGTGAGAGCCAGAAGGAAGCAGGCTGAGATCCTGGATGAAGAGAAAGAAGGGCAAAGGGAGGCTCCAGCCAGCCCCACCCCCACAGGCGTGCCTTCCTGAGTGACACACTAGGTGGTGGTGTCAGCTCGGAAATAGGGCAGTGCTCCTGTGGTAGACAAGACAATGTTTTTTAAAACTCCTGTACATCTGAGATCCATGGGATGGGTGGATACCTGGGAGGCACCCAAAGGCTACCCAGTGCCAAGTGTGGTTGTTGGCGGCAACAGGGCCTGTGGAGGAAAGGGTGTGCTTGCAGACATAGCAAGCCAGAGCTGAATTCTCAGGTTGGTGCTTCACATGCTGTGTGTTTTGTTTTGTTTTGTTTTTTTTTAATTAGATGTTTTCTTATTTACAACATCTCCTTTCCCAGGTCCCCCTCCAAAAGAAAAGAAAAATAAAATAAGACAAAAATAAAACCCAAAAACTAAAACAATCCCCTGTTCCCTCCCCGCTCCCCTGCTCACATCCCACCCCCTCCTGCTTACTGGCCCTGGCATTCCCCTACACTAGGGCATAGAACCTTCACAGGACCAAAGTCCTCTCCTCCCATTGATGACTGGCTTGGCTATCCTCTGCTATGCACATGCTGTTGGAGCCATGAGTCCCCCATGTGTACTCTTTGGTTGGAGTTTTAGTCCCTGGGAGCTCTGAGGGTACTAGTTAGTTCATATTATTGTTCGTCCTAAGGGGCTGCAAACCCTTCAGCTCCTTGGGTCCTTTCTCTAGCTCCATTAGGGATCCTGTACTCAGTCCAATGGATGGCTGTGAGCCTCTACTTCTGTATTAGTCAGATACTGTCAGAGCCTCTCAGGAGACAGCTATCTCAGGCTCCTGTCATCCAACACTTGTTGGCATCCACAATAGTGTCTAGATTTGATGATTAAATATGGGAAGGATTCCCAGGTGGAGCAGTCTCTGAATTGTCCTTCCTTTAGTCTCTGCTCCATAATTAGCCTCTACAACTCCTTCCATGGGTATTTTTCCCCCTTTTAAAAAGGAACTAAGTATCCTCACTTTGGTCTTCCTACTTCTTGAGTTTCTTACGGTTTGTGGTTTGTACTTTGTGTATTCCTATCTTCTAGGCTAATATCCACTTATCAGAGAATGCATACCATGTGTATTCTTTTGTGATTGGGTTACTTCACTCAGGATGATATTCTAGAGGTCCATCCATTTCCCCAAGAATTTCATAACTTCATTGTTTTTAATAGCTGAGTAGTACTCCATTGT
>NW_022196900.1:8176726-8238017 GCF_008632895.1 Mastomys coucha
AGAAATGTTCAACATCCTTAGTCATCAGGGAAATGCAAATCAAAACAACCCTGAGATTCCACCTAACATTTATCCTAGTCAGAATGGCTAGGATAAAAAACTCAGGTGACAGCAGATGCTGGCGAGGTTGTGGAGAAAGAGGAACACATGCTATTTATAACTGTCTTTTGAATTTGGCTTGGTTGAATTTGGTTCTGGATGTGTCAACGGGGCCTCTCTTTAAACTGAGCCTTCACAGCCTGGCTGTGCTGTCTTAGATTGTATTGTGTTCCAATCTTGAGAAAAAGTTTTGAAGGCTTCACCACCTGGCCTGGCATATCACAGCTGCAGTATTTACTTGACAAGTATGACTGGGAAGGGCTTGTTTCCTGGTGGGCTGCAGAGATGGCTCAGTGGTTAGAGCACTGACTCCTCTTCCAGAGGACCTCAGTGTGATTCCCAGAACTCACATGGCAGTTCACAACCATCTGTAACTCCGGTTCCAGGAGATCCAGCTCTCTCTTCTAGACCCCTCAAATGCCAGGCATGATGATGGCACACAGATATACATGCAGACAAAACACTCATATACATAGAATAAAATTAAAACAAAGAACAAGCTATGTCCTCCATTTCTTCATAGATTTAGAGACTTTCGTCAGGGATTATATTGTCTGAGCTTGTCAGGTTGGCTGGGGGCACCGGGGCTTCCCATATGCAGCTTTTACTGGGGGTGATGATGATAATTACCACAACCTAAGCACTGTTCTAAGCATGTCCTACCAGTGAGCTCATTGGATTCTCAAAATACCTGCCAAGATGCCAGTCCACACAAACCCTGGCCCTGTTTTAGATAGAAACACTGGAGAAGGCAGAGAACTGGTCTTAGGCCACATAGCACCCTGGACTTACTCCAGAGTTCAGTGGTTGCTGCTCTCTTGCTTCTCAGAGGGGAGGAGAGGTGACTCACAAGTCCCCAAGGGTCCCACAGCCCCCACACCCTGACGTAGGGATGTCCCCTCAACTCTTAGCCCACTTACACAACACTATCGACAGCCCGAATGAATGAGTCTGTCCCACTTGGAGAGCACAGGAGATTTTGTGGCTGATTTACATTTGTGTAGAGAGTTCCAAGTCAAGAAGAAGCCAAGGACCTTGCCCCACACGTGGAGCCACTTAGGGGCTAGACTGCCACTCCCTCGTGTGTGAATGCACTTATAGCAGGTAAAATTCCATCTGTGGCTTCACCCTCGCTGTCTCTTTCTTTAAAACAGGGCAGGGGTTGGGGGAGGTATCCCCTCAGTCTTGCCTTGTTAGATCCTTGCTGCCCTGCTGGAGAGGCCACCGTTAGAGCCCACATCAGCTGTGATTGCTCCATCTAGCCCTTCGCCATCTTCCAGTACTCAGTCCCTGTGGAACCGAGGCTTCTGCCCCAACTGCTGAATCATGAAATGTCTGTGAATCATCTTGAACTTTTTATAAGGCAGGGGTCAGTGAGAGAGATTGCTCATAGGAGACTTGAGATTTCAGCACTCCACAAAGGACGTACCAGATGTGTGTGCCCGTTGGCACAGTTCTGGAGTGTACTCAGTCAAGAAGGACTGCAGAGCACCTCTGGATTCTCATGGACAACTGAGCCGAGAAAACAAGTGTCTGAAGTAGGCTCTGCGGAGACTTCCAGGAGTCAATTGCTTACCTCTCCTTCCCTGCAGAAATCTCCCATCAGTGTCTCCAGCGCACATGGCCAGCCTTAGCCTATCTCCAGCCACTGAGCAGGACTCCACATGGCACATCCTGATGGTGCTGACATGGGTCTCCCTGGAGCTTCCATTCTTGCTCTAGATCTCCTAGGAGGCCACCCAGTGTGTTTGCTCTTTGCCCCTGGATGGTCCTTAAGAGAGCAGATGTTCTGGAGTTTCCTCTGCCCCAAGATAGCCCACCAGCCTTGCTGGTTCCACCATCCTGCCGGGGTATGGTTTTCATGATTTACCAGGAGGGAGAGAAGCAAGTGCCAACATTAAATCTACATTGAACTATAGGTCTGGACTTGCTTCTGATCTACTGCTTACCAGGCCAGGCTGACCTCAGATACCTTGGAGGTGATGCAAGTGATGTTGCTAGGTAGGCTGTGGGTGGGTGGGGCAGAACGTGTGTGTGTGTGTGTGTGTGTGTGTGTGTGTGTGTAGGGGTGTGTGTGTGTGTAGGTGTGTGTAGGTGTGTGTGTGTGTGTGTGTGTGTGTGTATTCCACAAGAAGGAAAAGTCTGCTGGTCATGGTGGAACCAGCATCCAGGAGGTGAAGATAGGAGGATGAAGGGCTAGCCTGGGCTACATAAGAACCTGCACCTCACTCACTCACAAAGGTGGAGAAAGCTGGTGGTATAAGAGAATAAACTCCTGTTTTCCCTACCAGGAAGTCAATAATAATAATAATAATAATAATAATAATAATAGTTTAAGAGCATCATGAGAAAGCTGGGCAGTATGTTATTTGACATACGGACACAAATCCAGGAGGAAGTATGCGAGCGTTGGGGGGTAGGTTCTCAGTCTGGAGTGGTAACACTCACAGGGGAAGGGGCGGGAAGCATAGACCAAGCAGTGGGACTCTTGCTCTGGCTTATTCCCAGAGATGTCAGTGAAGAGAATCCCTGTTGTTGCTCTTCACCAGGGTCCTATGATGTCTGCTACGGGCAGAACAGAAAAGTACAGATCTTCAGAGCTGACCAAGCCTTGGCCGTCCTCCACAGGGATTTTAATTTTTCAATTCTCACCCATAATTACTTCAGCTGTTTGGAAAAAAATTAGAATCCAAGAAGTCTGGGAGTCATTTCAGTCCAGGGGCAAGGAGCGATGGGACAGGGACTGCTGTTTCTCAGAATCCTCCTGAGCCACACATGGATTCCTGTTGATAAAAACTGTCTTTCAGCCAGGTGTGGTGGTGCATGCCTGTAATCAAAGCATTTGGGAAGCTGGGGAAGAAGGGTTGCCATGAGCTTGAGACCAGCCCTGTCTATAGAATAGGTTCAATAAGTAAGAATAACAAATAACATAAACAAATATACAAATAAACAAAGACAAAATTTTATCTTTAAAGGAACACCTCTAAGTGGAGTCTGATTCCAAACCCTTGTAACTAGATAGACAACTAAGGACCAAGGTTGGACTTAGGACAGTAGGAGAGGTGAAGTCAGGAGTTGACGTAGCTGGGACTACCTTCAGCTTGGCTGCTTGGACTCTGGGCAAGCCACCTTACTGATGAGCCACTCACCCCCAAGTATAATAAGAATAGGGTCTAGGCTGGGTGGGATCCCTGAGCTTCATTTGAGTTAGGGTGAAATGCTGCTCCTCCCAGCCCATCAGCCAATTTGATGGTGCTCCAGGAGCATTCCCTGAGGGAGGGATGCAGAGTCTTCGCAGGCAGGACTCCAGTGTCTTAGATCTACAGAGAGACGGGGACACTGTGGTGTCAGGAGTGGCAAGGAGAATGCATCACTGAGCTGAAGAGCACAGGCTTCCCTCCCTCCACAGAGGTGAAGTTTTTGACTCCTCTTCTCCATAATTACCTAAGATCTCTGTGGAGAATAAGAATCTGAAAGCCATAGGAGTCTGGTGGGGTCATTTCTGCCTAGTCTTTTCACCGTGGAGTTTGGGTGCCACTCCCACCCCTCAAAGAAACCGGAAGGGGTTGGTTCATGCTTCCTGCCTAAAGACACGTGGCATCCTCTGAAATCCTCCAGGCTGGAATTTGGAGGAGCTGAGAGCTTGCCCCAATGTGAGTGGAGTTCATTTCACAGCCTTTGGAACCAGAAACTGCAAGGAAATAAAAACTGCCTTTTCTGGGTCAGAATCTGGATGGTTCTGGGAACTTGTCCATAGAACAAATTGATTTATGGCGACCCAGCTGTGAGGAACTGCACACAACAGGGCTCAGCGGAGATACACTCCAGATGTGGCCTCATTAAAGGCAGGACTAGAACAATAGGGCCCAAAGGCATCCTCAGTCAATTGGGCCATGAAGACAGGGTGGCCGGGGCTCTGTGCTGTCACACCACTGCTGTCTTCAAGCTGGGAAGCCAGCGAAAACTCACTCTGTCCAACTCCGCCAACTAGAGATGGAGAACCAGAGGCCCAGAGAGGGAAGGCACCAGGCTAGTATCACACAGCACCAGAACTCTCATTTTCAGCTGCTGGCCCAGGGTCTGTCCCATCTCAATGCTGTTTTTGATTAAAAGTAGAGCAGGCTTGACCATGCCACCTTCTGATGGTGCCTTTGGCTCTTATCCTGTGGCTGTGTTATCAATACTCTGACAGAAACAACTTAAGGGAGAAAGGGTTTATTTTAGTGCACTGCCCGAGGCGCAGTCTGCTGTGGTGGGGAAGTCAAGGGAGAAGAGCCTGAAGTGGTGTGCACAGTCAAGAAAACAGAGAGGGCGAGTAGCCAGTCTTTGGCTACTTTGTGGGTTCTTCTTCCACCTTGCTCCACCCCTTTATTTATTTCCATCCTTTCAATCCCCAGACTAGATAAGAAAGAAAAATGGATACAGGGAAAAGGGGACAACATTACCATTAGACTGCTTCCTGTTGATTAGGAGTGTTGAGTTCCTTGGGGCAATTTTGATCTTTCTCGTCAGAATACCTTAGTTTATTCTTTCTTCTTTGTGCATAATTACTTAAACCTTGACCATCAATAACCAGCAGTAAACGATCAACAACCCCTCAATCTCTCAGGGCCCTAGCATTTATAGACCCTCTGAAAAGTCCTCGGAATTCCAAATGTCACACAATCGCAGAAACTATCTGCTACTGGAAAAATCACGCCCCTGTTAGAGCCGGAGACAAATCATAGTCTGCTGCTATGGACCATCTGAAGCAGCCGCATATCTCACTCACACCTGGGATTAAAATGAAAACACATTCTTATAATATTTCTGTGTCTTTCAAAGAAACCAACCAAAATGCCAAAATTGTCACTACAGGGGTGAATGTTTATTTATCAGTCCTCAGCTGGCTTCTTTCATTTTATACAACCCACATTGCCCTGCCCAGGAAGTGGTTCCACCCACATTCAAGATGAGTGCCTACATCAGTGAACTTAAGATCATCCCCCATAGGCATGGTCCTGTAGTGGCTTAGCTCACAGGTGATGTAGATTGAGTCATGCTGATGATAAACACCAACCCTTGCAGATGGGGAGGCTAGTCCTCAGTGTGAAGAGCCACGCTGCTGTTGACTTGAAGCCTGCTGGCCCTAGAGCTGAGTGAAGCAACCCCATCTCCACCGTGCCACCTAAGCTCCTAGGCCCTCTGTGACCCCGCCCTTGGGCCTCACACCCTGAAACTGTCCTCACAGTCTCTTGTCCAGGGTGTCTGGTCTCTCTTCCAAGGACAAAGGGAGGTCTGATACAGGGGTCAGGACACTTGCTTGCTGTGAATCTCTGATAGGAATAGATTTTGGTTTGGGAGCTTGGGAATCCATACCTGATGGAGTCTCATACAAGGCTGGTTTCCTGGGGTGTGTGCTGCTGTGTTTAACACTTTATTTCCTCCATATTATAACCAAAAAAAAAAAAAAAAAAAAAAGCCAATTCTAACATTTTTGTAATTTCTGTAAGTTGCATAATCTTTAACTTACTTAATTTTAGCGTACATTGTTTTTATTTATTTCCAAGTTTTTTAAATAATAAAGTAAAAAATAAGAGTAAAAAATGTAAACTCATTGCCAAAAATTTAGAAACTACAAAATGTATTATCAAGAAACCACTCTTCCTGTGTCCAGAGACAGCAGCACTGAAGCACTTTCCTCTAGTCTTCTGTTTATTATTTTCTGCTTCATTTTGTTTTTGCTTCATTGTTGAAGGAGCCCCTGAGCTAAAGCCATTCCATTTAGTGTGTGTGTGCATGCATGTGTGTGTGTGTGTGTGTGTGTGTGTGTGTGTGTGTGTGTGTGAGAGAGAGAGAGAGAGAGAGAGAGAGAGAGAGAGAGAGAGAGAGAGAGAATGAACATTTCTTAACTAAAAAAACTAATGTCCCACTGGTCTTTTTCTTGCCCCCAAGTAGTGCCTTTCTACTTTTATGTCATTTTCACAAATAGATAGATAGATAGATAGGTAGATTATAGATAGATGTTTGATTAGATAGATTATAGATAGACAGATTATAGATAGATGATAGATAGATTATAGATAGATACATGTATACATACATAGATGATAGATAGATAAATAATAGATTATAGATAGATAACAGATAGATTGATAGATACATAGATGATAGGTTATAGATAGACAGATTATAGATAGATTAAAGATAGATAATAGAGATTATAGATAATAGATACATACATAGGTGATAGATTATAGATAGACAGTAGATAGTTTATAGATAGATGATAGATTATAGATGGATAATACATTGATAGATTATAAATATATAGATAGTAGAGATTATAAATAGATAATAGATACATAGATGAGATTACAGATAGATAATAGGTAGATGATAGATAATAGATTATAGATTGATAGATATTAGATAAATTGATTGATAGATTGTGTACATAATCTAGATTCTACGTGAGAGAAACATTTGTCTTTCTGAATCTGGTTGATTTTGTTTGACCTGATGATCTTCTCCTGCATTTTCCTGCAGATGAAAATGCCAATCTTCCTCACAGCCAGTCTTCCTTTCAATCCTCCTGTCCAGTGTGTGTGCTTGTGACGTGCAGCCTCTAATACTTGGCTGCTATGACGGTGTAAGGTGGTCTACATTGGTACTTGGGTACAGTAGAACAATGTACTAAGAGTAGAGCCCATCTGAAGAGGGGCGTTCTGCCATGTCTGACATCTGGCGTGTAGAAGCCATCTCTTCTCCTTAGCTATAAGTCAAGAGATGGCTTCTTGACTATGGGTCCTTAGACCCTGTCTGGCCCTGCCCTTGCCAGCTGTCTTTCATTGGTGAGGAGACCCCGCCCATGTCCACTGCCCTCAGAATCATGACACAGCATGGCTCTGCCTCTTCAGCTCTCCATCCTCACCCACATGGCTCAGAGGAGACTTCCCTTCCGGAGGGTGGAGTTGCAAAAGCATACTTTAAAATATGGGTTGGATTTTTGTTTTTGGTTGTTTGCTAAATTTGGTCATAATCGTGTCTTCTGGTTCTAAAAAGAGTGAAAGGAAGCAGCTGTCCTCAGGGAAGACCTTGCAGCAAGCAGGGTGGAGGAGCACCACAGGCCGCTTGGCCTTTTGCTTCCTTCCTGAACATCTGAGGCCAACTCTGAAGAATGAAAGGGCCTGGCAGAACCCAGGAGAGGACCCCACAGTCTCCTAGGAACTCACCATGGCTGTTGACACTCTTAAATGTACCAGAGCAGTGGGTTCTGCTCTGTGGGAACACAAGTGTTGACATTGATCCCATCCTGGGGACCACAACAATTATGATTGCAGATCGTAATTCCAGGAGAGTTGGCTCACTTAGGCAGCATTTTGTCTAGGAGCCACGGCTGAGGAGCAAGTCAAGGCCATCTGGTCCCCAAGTTCCAGTTGTTTCCTTGAAGGGAGAGGTATTCCCTCCCTTGCCCTTTGCCTGTCTGTGACTGGAGTATTAGACATAGTAATATGGATAGCATTGGGTCACTGGATAGTTAAAAGAGGGGACTGGACGAAGGTATGGTCTAGTTGTCAGATTAGGATGGTATCGGGCTATCAGGAAAGGCCTGTGGATAGACCCTAATGTACAGTGAGCATCTGAATCCTTGGTTGGGACTATTGTGGGAGCTACATCTGTGTCAGGACCATGCCTTGTGCCAGATGAACTGAAAGTTCCTGCAGGGGTGGGGAGGAGTGGACTTGCAAGGGAGCATGGCTGCAGCTGGCTGTGGAGCTATTTCTGCATTGCATCACTCTTCCTTGAGCATGTGTGTCCCACTCCTCCCTCAGTGAGCTGCACAAAGCTGCGATTTGATCATACTGTGTGGTTTGGCTTCTGTCCCCAAGCCTGAGCTGGACCTTCCTGCCAAGGTCACAGGCCTTTCATTTGCTGGGGCCCTTGAAAACTTTTTCTTCCTCGTGTTCCCACACCCCCTTGCTTTGTGTGACCCTCTCTCCGACTCTGCTCCAGTTCCTTTTCCTCACAACTGACACAGAGGCCCAAGGTTTCCTCCCCATCTTTTTTAGTGGGCATCCTTCTTTTGTTCTGGAGCCGCATTTTCCAGGATCCCATTGGGCCGCCTTGTGACCTTCTCGTTCTAGCTGGTGATCACTACCACAAGTATGGCTTGCGATGAGCAGTCAAGGTGTTACCCAGGGAGAAGTGCATTCAGCTTCGAGAACTACAAACCTGAGACGCAGAGGACAAGCCACACAGGTGGCTTTCTTCTTGTGCCAGAGGAAGTCACTCAAATTCAAGCTCAGACCTACAAGGAATAAGCTAAATCTTCAACTATTTCCATCCTTAGACCCAGTCTAAGCTTCAAGTACAACTACATCCAGGATACACACACAGGCCTTGGTCTCTTTCCCTGTCTGCCTATCCACTTTTTATCCTGAGGAAGAGGAGGCCCGTGCATATTTATTTATGTCACAAATTTCATGAACCAGCTCAGCTCTGAGTCCTGGGACCTCTTAGCTACAGAGGGGGCTGGTACCTTGTCACCAAGGTGTGGGGAGGAAGACCGGAAAGAGGGGGAGGGTGGCAAGCTGGCAGCATTTTGTCTGGTAGCTGTGGCAGGGAGCATGTTGGGGCCATCTGATTACAAGTTCCAGTTGTATCCATGAGGGAACAATATTCCCTCCTCTGCCCAGTGCCTGTTTGCGGCTGGAGTATAGATACAGTAATATGGTTGACAAGCTGGGGCAGCACGGGGTGAGCATAACCCTAGATGCTAGATGGCAGAGCGACACACCAGCAGGAGTCCCCGGCCTCTGACGGACTCAGGACAGCCTCTCCTAACTCAGTATGGCTTCCAAGTGCTCCCACTGAAATTGTATGTGTTGCTCAGCTCAGTCTGTCGGCTTCCTGTAGCAGCTCAGTTTGTAGGCTTGCGTTCAGAGAGGCAGGTACATCCACAGTGACGAGCAGTATCTGTGAGTTCTCAGACACACTATACCTCCTCTTTCCTTCCTGTTTCCTCCCTTCCCTTCTTCCAGTTAATTGACTTCATTTCCTCTTTTATCTTTTCAAATGTCTTTTTATTTATTCTTTGACAGTTTTGTATATGTACACATGGCATCGAGATAATGTCCAACCCAGATCCTTTCTCCTATTCCCCACCGGCTTCTGCCATGGTGGATATTGAGGTGATTAAGGCCCTATCAAGGATAGTAGAGAGCCGAGTAGAGGTTTTCCCAAACACAGAGGCAAGGAAGGCTCTTCCAAGCAGAGGAAGCAGTTTGTGGTGGACTCAGAAGCCTGCAAGAGCCCTGAATGTGGAGATCTGTGGGCTCAGAGCCATGGGCACTGGGAGAGTCCAGGGTGGGGCTGAGGAATGGAAGGCTGGCTGGACAGGGACTTGCTTTACTTGACAAGCCCTGCCAGTGGTCTTCTTCCTCCTGAGAAAGACCCAGTAAAGCTTTGCAAACAAACACCTCCCACCTTTGTGGTCCCTGCCGTCCTCAAGTCTCTTGCCTCTCTTCTGAATGAGTCCCCGCCTGGCTTCACTTAATTTCCACAGGAAACTGGCCAGAGCAACATCCGTCTAAATTCCCCCCAAACCCGCTCCAGATTTCCAGGGTCAGAGAGGGAGGGTCTCTGTGAGGTCAGAGGTGCCAGTCCCAGGATTAGTGGGCTTATGCTGACTGACCCTAGGTGACAGCAGACTCCCCATGCCAGCTCCTGGCAGGATACAGATGTTCAGAAGGGCTTCCCCAGGAGGGAGATCAGCAGCGGATGGGGGAGGGAGGCTAGTGAAGGCTTGTTCTCATGGGCTCCTGACCAGCTCTGCAGTGCCTCTGAGGTTCACGTTCCTTGGGGAGGGGGAGGGCGTGGTCAGCAAGTGCTTTAGTCTCCCAGCTGGCCCTGCCAGGGGGGAGACTGCTTTCCTCACAGTCCTGAGACACTGGCCTCAGCCTACTCTCATTATTTAGTTTGCAGCTGCACAGCCAGCTCATTTGCTCAGGAGGTCACTTCTTCTGTGACTCAGGGAACAGCATAAAGCTGATACAGGGAGGAGGTTTCTGTCCTGGGGACCTCCCTCTCAGTTTCAGTGGGTCTCTGAGGTGGTACAGGGGTGAGCTGTGAACATTGAAAGCACACTGACAAGTCCTCCTGGGGGCCCCTTGGTGGCTGGGTGGCCCTTGGTAGATCCTTAGCCTTCCTGGCCACCATGCCTTTAGGTGAGGATGAGAGACCAGACCTGGTGAGGATGACAGGGACACTTGAAGAAAATGGTCTCATTTTTCTTCCCTGTGACAAAACAGTGTTAAATCTATCTACCCATTTAAGAACTAAGTTAGCACATGGGAATCGTCACCCTCTGAGACATGACCCTGAGCAGACCCTGGCTGAGTCTGTGGAAGGTCACAGAATACCTCTAAGATATGGCCGATGACTGATGGTGTGACCCCTTAGTGTGTCTGGACTGTAGGACTCTGCCAGCTCTCTTTCCCCCATGTGCTCCATCCTCTACCCCAGAAGTGAGGGGCTGACGTGGGGGGCAGAGTATAGGCAGGGTTTTCCAGACTCCATTACCCAGGTTCTCCATCCAGAGAAAGGACAGTGTTACCAGATGTGCCTTTGGAGAGGTCCTCCATCCTGTGGTTCTGCCCCTGGATGGGAACACGCCCAGCCTCTCTTCCATCCTCTACAGACTCTTCCCACTTTCATAGCCAGGCATCTGTGAGCATCTGGGTCCGGCTGCTCCGTGAGTGGACATCTGTCTCCTCCTCACCTCTCACAGCTCCTGGCTCCTTGGTTTGTATCTGTGTCTTGCGCTCCCCCATTTCACGGACATCCCGACTTTGGCAATGAGCTATGAATGGGAGGAGTGCAGAGGCCGTGTTGGCCTTGGCCGTGTTCCTACTGTCGGGTACCAAGCTTGGGAATTTGTTGGCTCTCAACAAATCACTGTTGAGTATTTAAGTGGATGTTGCACCTGGGAACCTAGAATTTGGCAACAAAAGGACCACAACAGGAAGAGGAGTTACCATGAGGCATGTGTGACAGAGGCTCTGGCCAGCACTGTAGGTGACACTCAAGGCACTTCCCCTAGGTCCCTCCCCACACCCTGAGGGCTAGAATAGCATCTCCAAAAGAGTAAGCTCCATGGTGGAACTGTTGGAGAGGCCAAGAAAGAGAAGGATGGAGGTATGTGCTATTCTCTGTCTTAGGAAGCTATGGTGACCTTGACCATGCAATTTCAAAGGCCTGGGTATGGGGAAGAGACCATGCTGCAGGGGAGTGGACTGGAGTGCAGGAGGTGGCGCCTGTGAGTCTAGTGGTGTTTCTAAAGGCATCTGAGGGGAGAGATGACAGTAGCTGTTTCTGTCCAAGTAGGATCACATCAAAATTAATTTGGAAATGTTCTTGAATAATAAAAACCAATTCATGTATAAGACTGTCAGTTCCTTGTCTCAATGTTCACTGGAAAGTAGGATGTCAGAGCTGGAGGGGTTCAGACACACTCCTCTCTTTCTCTGGATGAGGTGCCTGAGGCCCCAGAAGGGAGGGACTCACCCAAGGTCACACAGCCAACTAAGCAGTCATACTAGATCTCAGGCTCCTGTGTGTCCAGCCCAGGGCTTTCCATCTTTCACATTTTTTTTCTTTCCTTTGTTCTTCATGAAGACTTTATTGGCTGTAGGAAATAGAAAGCATCTTATTTAGTTATTTTTAGTTTCTTCAACATGAATAAAATGGGTAGTGGGTTTTTCCTTATATATCAGAACCAAAGCTATGGCTTATGCAATAGCAAAATGAATGAGAAATGGCTTTGCAGGGAAACAAAGATGCCTTTGAATATTTAAAGCTCTGGGGTAAACCCCAGACTGGCCCAGATGACAGGGCTCAGCTATCCTTGCGAAACTGATGGAGAAGGCTGGTGTGTTTGTGTGTGTGTGTGTGTGTGTGTGTGTGTGTGTGTGTGTGTGTATGGACTCCATCCATGAGGGATTTCCGGGGCACCAGGTTAAAGCCCCTGAGTTGAGCCTCCTTAGTACCGACTGCAAGTGTTATTTTAACTGACATGGTGAAATGCATGAAGGGTCTGCCCTCTCGACCGTTTCTCTGTGTGCATGTGTTGATGTGTGCTGCTCTGGGTGTGCATGTGTGTGTGTGCTGGTGCAGTGCATGAGTGTGCTGTGTGGAGGCCAGAGACAAGCTTAGGTATTGTTCTTCAGGAATCATCCACATTCTGTGTGACAGTCTCTTATTGGCCTGAAGTCCATGAAGTAAGCTAGGCTGGCTGGCCCGTGAACCCCAGGAATCTGCTCCTCATTGTCCCCCCAGCCCTGGGATGCAAGCACATGCCAGTATCGGCAGCTTGCTGTTGCTGCTGTTGTTCTGTCTTCCCTTACACAGGTTCTGGGGATGATTCTTGGGTCCTTATGCTTGCATAGCCAGCATCACTGACTGAGCTACCTCTCCAGTCTATTCTCGAACACCTCTAATTGGACAGTTGGGCAGCGCTAAGCATCTAAGCATGCCTCGGTTGTACCAACATCATTGACTCTCATCTGCAGAACTCTGTAGTCATCTTGTAAGATGGAAGCTCTGAACCCATGGGACAACAGTCCCTCGCTCGGTCCCTCCGAGCTCCCCAGCCTGTTCTGCTCTCTGGCTCCTGGACCTGGCAGTGAGGGGAACCATTCAGTGTTAATTCTTTGCTGACAGGCTTGCTGCTTTGAGCAGTTTCCCTGGGCTCTGACCCTGTCGGGAGAAGAGGGGCAAAGAAACCTCTATTGAAGCTTCCTCTTGCAAACCCAGCTCCGTTGCGGGTGGAGTGGCCTCAGGTGACTGTCCTGACTGATTAAGGATGGGAGGGAAGATGGAGATGTATTAACGACAAAGAACATAAGCATCCTGCTTGAAAAAATATATGGTTGAGATCCTTGCAAGTGCATCTGTGGGGTGGCAATTAGTTTAACAGCACAGACACCCCCTAAATTTGTGTCTCCGTGCCTGTTTCCTTCCTGTCTGGCTCTGACTGGTCCCTTGGGAAGCTATGCCCAAGGGTTCCTCCCCAATCCATTCCCATGCTTCTTCTTCTTGTGGTAATTGTGGTCTCTCTCTCTCTCTCTCTCTCTCTCTCTCTCTCTCTCTCTCTCTCTCTCTTTCTCTCTCTCTCTCTCTCTCTCCATACATGAGACTCAAATGGAATGCAAGTGTCTCATAGGGGAAATATTCTATATTGCACAATTTCATGGATGCACATAATACATTTTGATAGTATCTAATGTACTCGACATTCCTCTCTCTTATCCCCCTCCCCCACTTCCTGGAACCTTTCTCACACTCTGCTTCTACATTCAGGTCTTTTTATTTCAGTTTTAAATAACCTACTGTGTATAATCAGGGTTGTTCAAGTGGATGAACTTGGGCATGGGCTATTTACTGAATGAACGTGGGCTCCTTACCAGTAGCAACACCCTTAAAGGAGAATGACTCCCCCTTCCCAGGGAGCCCCTTGCCCACCCATGCTGGACCAGCTCTGATGGGGGTGGAGTGACCCCAGGTGACTGTCCTGACTGATTAAGGATGGGAGGGAAGATGGAGACATATTAACGACAAAGAACATAAACGTCCTGCTTGAAAAATATATGGTTGAGATCCTTGCAAGTGCATCTGTGGGTGGCAACTCTTCCTGTGGGTGGCTGCTCGCTGGCTTGATACTGTGCAGGATCCATGGCTGCTGTGTGTTGAGGAGTGCAACAGGCACATCAGGGCCAGCAGACAGTTTCACAGCAGCACCCCTCCCCCGCCCCATCTTCTAATTTCCTGGCTTTCATTCCACAACTTAAGAACCCTTCTGGTTCTATCAGCATATTTGACCAAAATGTCAGTGGTGTATGGTATTCAGACTAGAACTTATCAACCCCATTTTTTTTCAGGTGAGGAAACTGAGGCTCAGTGGGTTGATGGGAGCATCTCAGACCTGTAAGTCACTGGAGAGTCCAAGTCCTTAGCTCAGGAACCATTCCCCGGCTCCATGTTTGCTGGCATTTATTAATTAGAAATATGAAGGAAGCTGGACACAGCAGTACATCTGTTATACCAACACTTGGGAGGTGGAAGAAGTAGATCAGGGGTTCAGGGTCCTCCTCGACCCTGTAATGAACTCAAGGCTAGCCTGAGCTACGAGACCCTATCTCAATAAACAACAAGACAGAAAGAGGAAGGGTAGCATGGCAGTACCTTTGCACGTGCATGGCTCTTCCCATGACCTCCCATCTGACTTCAGACCTCATCCTTCTACATTTTCCTCCTGCTCCATGGCCAATCTTCCAGTAAACCAGTGACTCCTGAACCCTGAGTATGCCTCAGCACACCCACTTGTCTGCGGGCCTGGACCACTGACCCCCAGGCCTCTCCATCTGTCTCTGAGTTGACTCCTCCTGTGGCCACCATGATTATTTCTGTTCTCTTTCACTTCAGTTCTTGGATAATGTGGAATGTGGATCTGAACAGGTTTTGACCATTTTCTGTACTGCAGGGTATCTCAGGGCCACTTGAGCTTTGAAGTAGACTTGTCATTATAGGAAGTTGTTGGGGATGTCCTAGACAGCCCATACTCTGAACTTACTCCCCTCTCATCCGTTCTCCACATGACCAGACTCCCATCCTTGCCTCTGCTCCTTGCATGGCCCCACTGCCTTCCATCCCTTTGTCATGTCCTAGGATACCCCCCACCTGTGTCCTGTCATCACTAGGGTTCCCCTATCTGACTTGTGCCCCATGCCCGGTCACAGCAGTGTCAACTGCAGATACTCTCAATCCCCTCATTGGGGAGTCTACCTCATTAGGGACCCCTGACCACCTCAGCTCCAGAAGCATCTTGCACCAATGGCTGTCTCAGGTGGGTTCACAGCTGCCTCCACCTCCCCCTTTGCCTGTATGCTTTTCACTTTTGCCATCACGGGGGTCCTTCTCCAAATCATAACTGATAATAGACTAGCCTTCAAAAGCCATCGGTTGCAAAGTTTCTGTGAAAATTGGAAGATTGTCCACCATACTGGTATCTCCCCAGATACCCAGGGTCAAGCTGCCATTGAAAGAACACTTAAAAAACAATTAATCAAACAGGCACAAGGCTCCCTATCACCAAACACCCAATTGAACCTGGCATTATTCACACTCAATGTATTACACATATCTATGCTACCCAGGACGAACCTCCCACTGTCTGTCACTGGAGTCAACCAACACATATACCACCCATCCTGGTCAGGTGGAAGAGCCCACTAGATGGGTGTTGGAAAGGGCTGATCCCCTCCTAACAATAGGAAGGGGCTTTGCCTATGTTTTTCCAGAGGACCAACCTAGGCCTATTTGGGTCCTTGCTAGGAAGGTCCAACACTATACCACTGACTTAGAAAATGGGTCAAGGACAGATAAAAAAACAGAAGAGACGGACCCCCAACCAGACAGCAAGATCTCTGGAAGGATGTCCATTACCTGGTGGCAGCTGCCCAGGATGTGTGCCCCCCACAGGCTTCCCTTTCCTCTGTTTTTATGGCTGTCTTTGTTATCCTTCATTCTAACTGCTGCTGCTCAGCCTCTCCCCAACCGTCTCAATATGAACCCTTTGCTAGGGACACGGACAGAACTGCCCACTGGGAAGATGTCGGAGCAGGATGGAATTCCCCTACACTGCGAATCTATCTCCACTACCCCAGTCCTTTCCTCTGTTTCCCTTATTGCAGGAGGCCTTCCTCTACCTATGGAGGCTACAGATGTTGGGGTTACAGAATTGAATCGCCTAGCCTCAGTGGCACCATGCTTGCCAACCTTAAAACTCATTTTCAGCTTTTCATCAATGATCCCTGGATGAGCAATGCTCACGGCACATCCAGTATACAGCCAACCTCCTTCCTCTGACCACCCACCCTAACGTCTCCCAATGCTTCTTCTGTGTTCTCCTCTCCCAGCCATTATTGTCATCTGTTCCCATTAACATCTCACTTCTCATGGTCATTACCTACACAGAAGTTACAAAAGCATTCCTAGCCAGGCAGTGGTGGTGCACACCTTTAATCCCAGAGACAGGAGAATTTCTGAGTTCGAGGCCAGCCTGGTCTACAGAGTGAATTCCACTACAGCCAGGGCTACAAAGAGAAACCCTGTCTCAAAACAAAACAAAACAAAACAAAACAAAAAACAAAAAACAACAACAACAAAAAAGCAACCAAAAAAAAATTACAAAAGCATTCCTCTCTTCAACCTCCCCCGCTACCTTTGCTTGTAGGGTCCTTGTCAAGATTCTACCCCGAATGTTTCTGTAACATCACTGTCACTAAGCCAATACTTGCTACCCCGTCCCTCACTTCTCTAGTGCCCAAACACTACAGGTTCCTGCATTAAACCCCATTTTCAAGGTTACCGCACTCCTATGACAATTGTTCCCCTGGCCTATCTCTATGAACCTGAGGAACTCACTTTACAGCTGGGAAGAGACCTAAGAAAACCAGAGGTCTTCATCCCTCTACTTGTATGGTTAGGTACTGCCATCTGCATGGGGGCAGTTAGAACTGCCCAGACACACCATCCAGCCAGCAACGTCCAGGACAAGTTTGACCACATGATGGCCTCCACCGTTGACAGTCTCAAGTCTCTTATGGGGATTGTGCTCCTGAACCAGAGGGTTCTGAGCTTAATTACTGCTGAACACGGAGAGAGTTTCATTTTGTTGGGGGAGGAATGTTGTTTCTAGGTTAACAAATCTGGACTGATGGAACAGGATATGTTACATATGCTCAAAGATACCAAAGGGATCTCAGAGCACTCTATGTGCCTAATACTCCAACTCCCTGGTACTCAAACCCTTTTCGTGATTGGCTTCTCCCCCTTCTTGGTCCCCTATTGGCCATCAGAGCCATGCTCCTCCTGACACCATGCCTTGTGCAATTTTTAAAACTACAGATAAGTAGCATTGCAAAAATCACTGCTAATTGGGTTCTGGTTCAATACCAAGCCATCCCCAGCATAGAAGCTGAGGGGTTCAATGATTACCTCACTATTATAAAATAAATCAGGGGGAAATGTGGGGAAACACTGCTACTTAAGGTTGAATTTTATCATTAAGCAGATAGCTTTCTGAAGCTTTCTGTGCACAAGGGAGGCTTCTCCTCTGACCTTATCTGGGGAGTTCAAACCCCCTCCCCTCCACTTCTACCTGCAGGATGTCACGCAGCCTAGGTTAGATTACAGGTTCAACTTCCTTTCTACTCTGTAGATAAGAACCTGGTGAGCTAGCACCTGAGATTCCTGAGACATTAATGCGGCATTAGCCTTCAGCCAATGACTTTTGCCCATCCTGTATATTCTAAGCCCTGTATCCCAAATTATACAAGCTTTGAATCATTCCAAGTGAAGTTGATCTGTCTGTCCACAGCTGGTCCTGGAATTGTCACTCACAGGGCTTCTGGAATGCCGCTCCTCCCCCATCCATCATCTCTGCTCTCAGTGCCCTCATGGACCCTCCGGGACAGGCAGGGTCACACAGAACTATGTGATTTTTTTTTTTTTTTGATCTGGGTCCAACTACACCTGGGGGCAGGCTTTCTAGGAGACCACATGCTTGTATAACCTTCTTCCCTTCCTTCTGCCACCACATGTATCCCCTGGAGGCTTTTCCTTAAGGACATTTCTCTGTCCCTTCCTGTGTTTCTCAAAAGCTGTGCCTAGGATGCACACTGTACTTCTAGCCACCGAGAGACCTTCCCACATCTTTACCTTCCATTTCCCACAGGCTTCACCGCTCCTTTGGGAATATGTAGTCACTTGAGTTACTAAGTGACTAACAATGCTGTGTGGGATCATGTCTGTGTCTGTTTGCTGCTACACTGTCAGGTCTGATACAGGCTCCATATGACTAAAAAGAAGGACAGCTAAGGACTGTGATGGATTGTAGAGAATCATCTCTGAGGAGGAGAGTCTCTGTGAAGGACTGTCTGGGTTGTGCTGGCCTGTGGGTTTATCTGTAAGGGAATGTCTGGATTTCATTAAGTGAAGGAGGAAGACCTGACCACTGTGGGTAGCACCATTCTCTAGGTGGGGGATTTTGAACTGGATGAGAATGGAGAAGGGAACCTGAGCCTAAATATGCGTTTTATTTTATTTGAACATGGAGGGACTTTTATTTTGTTGGGGAAAGAATGCTGTTTCTATATTAATGAATACGGGCTGAGGAAACGGGATGCTCAAAGATATCCAATGGGATCTCAGGGTACGCTAGTCACCCAGTATCTGTTCTTGACCGTGGATGTGATGGGCTAACTGCTTCAGGTTTCTGCTGCCTTGGCTTCCCCACAATGATGGACTGAACCTGGAACTCTAAGCTGAAGAAACACTTTCACCCCCAAGTTGTTCCCTCCCTCCCCCGGGATATTTTATCACAGCAACAGAAAACGAAAACTAAAACAGAAAGCTGCATAGACCTCAAAACACGAATGGGAACCATTTGTAAACTATACCAAGCAGAGGGGCTGGAGGCATGGCTCAGTGGTTAAGAGCATCAGCTGCTCTTGCACGGGACTGTGGTTCAGTTCCCAGCACCTACAAGGTAGCTCACAGCTATCTGTAACTCCAGCTTCAGGACATTTGACATCTTCTGACCTCTCTACGAGCACTGCACTCATGTGATGCATATACAAACAGACAAAACACTCATACCCAGAAAATAAAAACAATTTTTTAAAGATGAATAGAAAAAATGAATACATTGTTCAAAAGAAGAAGATGGACATTAAAAATTTCCTAGCACTAAACAACCAGGAATTCTGAAATATATGAGAAAACAAAAACTATCAATGATTTGAATAGAAGAATATCAGCTAAAAAGTCAAGAAAATATATTCATTGAAATCATAAATATAAAATTTCCAAAACTAAAGAAGAAATGCTTACTAACATAAGCAGTAGGTGGCAAATGAGTATCTAGACTATATTAAAAGCCTTTGCAAACAAGAATAAGCAAACATCCTCATAATTTTTAAAAGTGTAGCTTGGAAGTAGTTCATGCTTCAATTCTAGCACTTGGGAGGCAGAGGTGGCATGGAGCTTTATACACTCAAGGCCAATCTTGTTTACATAGCCCAGATCAGCCAGGCCTACATAAAGAAACCCTGTCTCAAGATAAAAAGTACATGAGCAGACAAATCTCACATGCACAAGCATAAGAGACAGAGAGAGACACAGAAAGAGACAGAGACACAGGGACAGGCAGAAATCCTAACCCTTGGGGAAGGGTATCAGTGAGCAGCAAATTAAAACAACAGTGAAAGAATATTTAAAAATGATTGAGTTGCTGAAACTTATTTTTATAAAAAATACCATTGTCATCAGGGCGCGGTGGCACACAGCAGTGATCCAGGCGCCTGTGAGAGAGAGACAGAAAGAACTGCAAAGTGTTTTGAACTGGGAGATCAAGTTCAATCATGTTCCACAGTGACATTGAGGCTACCCGAGACCCTACCTTTGAAAAATGAAAACAGAACCAAAGAGATGCCCCTCAAATAAAATCATGGGGTCAAAGAGGAGCTCGGGAGGCAAGCATTCTCATCCAGGACTAGTGCAAGGACAAGAGGTGCCCGAAATAGAACAAGGTTCCATCAGTTGGGTTCTTTGCTGCCTCCATCCTGGAATCCATGCCCTGTGTTGGTCAGTGGAAACTTCTTAAACAGAATGGATGCAACTGGGGAATATTCATCTGAAACCTCAGGGTTTCACTGCCTTCCTTTTAGCAATCCCAATTCCCAAGGGTATGCTTAGCCATTAACACAGAAATGTTAAGACCATCCCTCAGAAAACTGGATGCTACCAAAATGTCCTTAGGGTGGCAACTCACTTATACTCAGAAATCTGCTGTCATTTATCACATTTGAACTCCACATTTGGAGAGTACTGAGCATAGAGGATCATGCTATTGATTACACTAAGTGGAACAATTTTAAACTCTATATACACCGTAATCTTGATTTTTTTTTTTTAAAAAATCACATTTGCTAATAGTTGGCTAAAAGATTTTTTTTATTATCCATTTCTTTGTTTTCTCTTAATGTTCCAACATTTTAACAGTAACTTTTATAAAAGTATTACTTTTATAGTCAGAATAAAAGAAAGTTTTAAAATGGAAAGTACAGTTAATACCTAACTTGTGACCAGTCACAAGAAGGGTGGTGACTCAAGGTGGCATGTGTCCCACCACTTCTCTCAGAGGGTCACTTTCTGGTGGGTTAAAGAACTGGCCTTTTGAGTGAACTTGATCTGGCTTTATTTAGACAACAATGGGATGAAACACAGGGTGCTGGCCACTGTCTTCCTCATGTTCTCAGCGTGTTTTTCCATGACCTGGAAGATCTTAAAATACAGTCTCTTCTTAAAAAAACCCACAGGTCCTTTGACTGGAATTGACTCTCCTGTGGCTCACTGGTCTGTAAAAGGCATTAGGATTCGACATGGGGTTGACCTCCATTCTTTGTCTTAGTTGAAAATTTCCCCACGGCTGGCTCAGGATTCCCAAGAGGAAGGCAATTAAGTGACCCAGCAGGATTGTGGAGGCCTTGGTCTGGGCTTATCTTGATTAGGAGGAAGTGGATGTCTACTTGGTCCAAATTTAGAGCACAGAAAAGAGCCAGATGTTTGAGAATGACAAACGTTATCCCTGTGGGTTTGCCTTTCTTCTCATTTGGTAGATGTCCAGCTTTGCCCATAAGGGTACAGAGCAGAGAAGATCAGGGTCCACTTTCCAGCATGTCTGCCACAGCCTGCATCCACAGAGAAGCTCATTTTCATGCTGTGTTGTCAGGAGCCTGGGCACATCCCTTTAGGAATTCCCCTTAGGAATGTTGGTTGAGGAAGCTTTCATCCATTGAGTTTAGGATGAGGATCTGATAACCGAAGCTCCTCATTGATCCAAATCTCCTCCAGAATGGTTCCTCCCACTGTAAGAGGAGGAGGCAGGGATTGTTGCAGGCAGGGGTTCTGTGTGGAAGTATCAGGAGCTAAGCACACACAGGAGAGGTGGCACACAGCTGACAGAGGTCTGGTTTGAACCCTGCTGAGCATCTTCTTAACCATGTGATCTTGGACATTTGATCTCTTGCTTGTCTGCCCAGTCTTCTCATCTCCTGAGGCAGGTGGTATTGATATTAGTGATACTGCTGATGAAGTTCATGGCGTTATCCTTTATTTTTATTTTTTTATTTTTTGGTATATAGTAAGCGTGCAGCATGTTGCTTGCTGCAGCCTGGAGTTTACCACATCATTAACTCTTTTTTGCACTCACTCATTCCTTGGAGAAAAGTCACTGAGCAGAGCACTATGCCAGGAGCAGAGACCTCAGATGGGATAGTACACAGGACCCTTCCTCCATCTCATAAGGCCCAGACTTTAGGGCTGAGACCCCAGTGGGAACTGCCCAACAGGACTTGTCTCAGTGTGGTGTCCTGGCACCACTGGCTTCCTCCCCTCCACAGATATACTAGACACCTTTGCTCCTTATGGCTCAGAGGTGGAGGCAGGGTCATCAGGATCAAGATCCCATCTCCTAGACTATTGGAAACTTTCGAGGATGCAGCTTAACCACCATCTGTTGGACACAGGAGCCTTCTCTTGCCCCTAAAGCAAATCTGGAGCGTTGCTAGGTCAGCACAGCGCTCTGCTGAAGCTGTCTGCCTCGGCTTCCTTCAAAGACACTGAGACCTTCCAAAGACAGATTTTCTGCTTGATTAGAACCCAGGCCCCAGTGCCCAGCATGGGTAGCACACTGTAGATGTGTAACGAGTACTTGTTAATTGACTGACAGGGCTGTCACAGAGGACGTTTCTGCACTGACTGTGTGAGAGAGAATTCCTTTCCACCATGATGCCTTATGAGACCATGAGATTTGCTCTTCGGATACCCGAGCCTCTTCTAATCCCAGATGCAGCCACGAGTGAGCTGAGGCTCCTCCATCACAGAGAAAGTGCCTGCCTGAGGGCCTTGTTCTCAACATGGCTTTAGACTGTAACTTTGTCAGCATTGTCTTGGGAGAGTAAGCCCCTTGTCCTGGGGCTGGCCAAGGGCCAGTCCGTTTGCTTTTCATTGTGTGGGAGACAGTTTAATGGGAGTGGAGTTACTGAGGCTGATGTTGCAACAGAAATAATTGGCTGTAAGGCTCCATGTACTTCAGGGACCGGGACACAGAGATCTGATATTTTCTTTCCTCATTTACTTGGTGGGTGAGTCAGGGATGGCTCCTTCTCTCCTCTGGACCTCGTCCAAGGAATGGTGATTGTAGAGAGGAGTTGGGGTGGCTGATGATTAATCTAGAAGGTTCCTTCCTGGTTCGATACGCCTTCTTTAGCTTTCCTCCTTGTATCAGATTGATGGAAGGCCAGCTGACCTGGAGTTGGTGGAAAATGGTGTGGATGGAGTTCTGGGAGAAGGTCCAGCCTCCTGAGCTCAAGGTCAGGGTTTAGGAATCAAGAGCTCAGACAAACCCTGAAGCCATGGAGCAAGACCCACCCATGGGATGAAGGGAGGGGCATGTTTAGCACACTCTTGCTGAAAGTGTAAACGGAAAACAGACTAGAGTCCTGGAGGATAATGACCAGATCTACCCATGGTGGGTGTCTGGGTGGCTCTTCCAGACAGAACATGTCTAAGACCCACATCCTAAAGTGAGGAGCCGTGTTCTCAGCCAGCCTGCCCTAGCCCCCAGCATGGAAGGGTCTTGGGGGTGGGTTTGCTTAGCTACCATACTTTAAGGACACACTATAGGTTTCTTGTAACTCACTGTCTCAAAGACGTAATGGCAGTGTCCACTAAGAAGAAATGAAACTCACTCACCCTACAGACTTACTGCATATAGGTTTAAAAAGAACTGAGATGTGATCCTGGCATGGTGGTTCTCCATGCCTCTACTGCCAACCATTGAGAAGCTGAGGCAACAATATCACTGCAAGTTCAAGGCCAGCCTGGGCTAAGGGTGAGTGGGTTTCAAGGGACTTAGAGGTGAGTCGATGGTTAGAAGTACTGGCTCTTCTTCCAGAGGACCCATGTAAGTCCAGCTCCAGGGGGATCCCACAGCCTCACACAGACAAACAAGACACCAGTGCACATAAAAAAGAAATAAACAAGTTTACAAAAAGAAGAGTGAGTTTCCAATCAGCCTGAGCTACAGAGTGAGACCATGTCCCAAAAGAAAAAAAAGAAAGAAAAGAAAAGAAAAGAAAAGAAAAGAAAAGAAAAAGGAGATAACTTGGGAATTTTGCTGTTTTAACATTTTAATCTACCATTCTGCCGTGCCATTACCATCAAATTCTTGAATATTTCATCACTTCCAGAGAAATCCTCAGTATGTGGCAGTCAGTTCTAATATACCCAGCCCTAGCCACCGCCAGACACAGATCTATCTCCTCTCTATGTGAATTTGCTTTTTCTATATTTTTTTTAACATGTGGCCAAGTAGGTTTGGATTTTTCATTTAGCACAAAGTTTTCAAGGCTTGTGCACGTTAGCCCTGTACAGAGCAATTAAAAACCCTGTATGTCACTGGATGTGGTGGCTCACATCTGCAATCCCAGCACTTAGGAGGTGTGGACAGGAGGGTCAGGAATCCAATTCCAGACTCAGCCATATAGTGAGTTTGAGGCCAGCCTGAGCTAAAGGAAACAGCACCTCTTCTCTCTCTCTGCCCACCCTCAAGTCACATGCAGGCAAACCCACAGTGTGAGCTCAGTGTGATCCATCAGCGCATCAGACGAGGGACAGGAACTTCCGTTCTTAACTCCCCAGGAACAGGATTATAACTTCCTTCAGATAGGTGGGCAGACTCTGCCAGGAATTTCTGGTAGAAAGCAATCAGTGACAAGAAGTTCTTCTCATTGGGAGGATACACTGATTAAACATGTCAGAACTACAGAAACTAGCTATCCTCACCCCACATACTATGGAGATAATACAAACTTAAATTAATTTCTAACTAAGGAGACACTGAAGGCAAGCCTTAAAGGACTTTTACATAGGGAGGAGGAAGAGAGACCAGTCCAACTATGAGAGCACAGGACAGGACACACACAGTAAAGGAATTGATGAAGAAAAGAGTTGCAACTCTTTGCAAACTCTGCTCTACACTAACCTTAAATACTAAGAGCCTCAACCCACCAATAAGAAAACTCAGACTAATCAACTGAATTGAAAAACAAGATCTAGTCACCAAGATGTCTAACAAGGTAAAAGGGCTTACAGCCTGAGGTTGAACCCTAGGACTCACGTGGTAGGAGAGAACCAGCTCCTTCAACCTGTCCTCTGACCTTCACATGAACTAGAGCACACTCATGTACACACATACACATAAACACTCAAATACAATTAAAAAGGGACACATTTCGTCACCAGATGAAATCAACCTACTAAGCAAATAGAAGCCTTTAACAAAACCAGCATAATGATTCGTTTTTGTTTATTTTGTTTGCATTTTTTTTTTTTGAGAAAGGGTCTTTACACAGACAGCCCTGGCTGTCCTGAAACTCACTATGTAGACCAGGCTGGCCTTGAACTCACAGAGATCTGCCTGCCTCTGCCTACCTGGGGCTGAGATTAAAGGCCTGCACCAGCACATCCTGTGGAGTACTGATTCTTAATGTCATAAAGTGGACTTCAAGTCAAAACTAGCCAGAGAGATGATTAAGGGGGCAATTCCTCAAGAAGGTGTAAGGATCGTGACTATTTTCTGTATCAAACTACTGGGGCTCCCAATGTCACGAAACAGGCACTAAAAGGCACAAAAGGTCCACAGGATAACAGTGAGGGGCTTCTATAGCTCATTCTCAGCCACGACTTTAACATGGTCGGCCATGTTAAAAATCTACAAACTACAGAACTATACTGTGCCAGTGGTGACTGTATTTATCAGCTAGCTACAGAATACTTTGTATTCTGATTAGGGAACACGCATTCTTCTATAAAATCATATAAGGCACAAAACAAGAATTCACACATTTTTTTTTTAAAAAAGAAAATAATTCCCTTTATCTCATGAAGCCACAGCAGAATGAAAATTAAGTGTCAATAGCAAGGGAAAACCCAGAAAATGGAGCCTGAACTCATTTGGAGGAATGAGCAGGGTCACCATGGAAACCACAGAGGAATGTAGAAATTTCTGGAATCAAATATAAATGATATCCAGCCCATCAGAACCTCTGGGATACAATGAAGGCCGTTGTCTGTTAGTTCTTTGTCAACTTGAGACAAACTAAGATCATCTGGGAAGGGGACCTCAATTGAGAAAATGCTCCCATGAGATTCTGGCCATTAATCAAATTCTTGATTGATGTGGGGGACCCAGGCCACTGTGGACAGTGCTACCCTGGACAGGTGGACCTGGGCTACACAAGAAAACAGGCTGAACAAGCCATGAGGAGCAAGCCAGTAAGCAGCACCCCTCCATGGCCTCTGCAGTGGCTCCTACCTTCAGGTTTCTGTCTTGCTTGAGTTTCTGCCTTGACTTCCCTCAGTGAGAGACTGGGATCGGGTCACAGAAGCCAAATAAACCCTTTCCTCTCCAAGTTGACCTTGGTCAGTGTTTTAACTGCAGCAACAGAAAGCAAAGCAAGACAGAAATCCTAAGAGGAATGTTTATAGTTGGTGTTCATGTTAAAGAATCAGAGGGAGCACAAACAAGTATATGTCAAAGCTCTAGATAAATATGAAGCCAAATCAAACCCTACAGACAGCAAGAAATCATAAGAATCGGGCACAAAATCAGCCATTTTCTCTGAAAATATGAACAAGATGGACAAATCCAACTAACAAAGAGAGAGAAGTTTTAAATCAATAAATTATAGATGAAAGGGAGTTGTTACGACAGACCCCAGTGTGATCCAGAAGGCTGTGGGGGAGGCTTTGAGTACTTACATGTCCCAACGTTGGAAAGTCTAAAAGAAATGGGTAGAATGTGAAACTCACATGACCTTGTAAATTAAATCCAGAGGACAAAAAACATTCAAACAGACTCACAACAGCAAAGAGACAGAAGCAGTAATTCAAAGTCTCACAAAGTAAAAACCACTACCAGTGAACTCTAACAAATTGTCTAAGGAAGATCTACCACCACAATGTCTCCGATGAGACAGAGGGGGAGGAACACTTCCAGATACATTCTCTGAGGCCAGTATTGCACTAATACCAAAAATCAGACACACACACACACACACACACACACACACACACACACACACACACCCCTACTTACAGACCAATTTCCCTAATAAATATAGATACAAATATTCTTGATGAAATACTACAAATCAAATTCAAGAATACATTAAAAGTTTGAGGTCTGACTGGTCATAGGACAGTCAGAATTATATAGTGAGACCCTATCTTGATTCAGTTCCCCCCAAAATTAAGAATACATTAAGAAGATCATACACTAGAACTAAATTGTTTTCATCCCCGAGATGCAAGACTGATTCAATCTACACAAACTAACAAATATTGTTACCACGTAAATATACTTAAGGACAGCACGCATAGAACAGATAGCAGAAAAGATGCTTGGCAGAGTTCAGGGTGTCTTCATGACAAAAGTCTAAAGAAATTAGGAATTTGTACCTCTAAATAGCAAAGGCTGTATAAGATAGACCTATAACCAACATTACATTGAATGGAAGAAATAGGGAGAATTTCTAAAAGGCAAGTGTTCACTCTCTCTATTCAGCACAGTGCTTGAGGTTTAGCTTGAGCAATCAGACAAGACAAAGCTGTATTATCCCAAAAGACACAATTAGGAAGCATAGCTAGGCATCATTACAGCCATTGACAGATGACACATATCAACTCCAAAAGAAAGTTTTAATCCATAAATCCCTTTCAGTAAAGCTATAGGATACAAGATCAACATAATGAAAACAAAAGCCTTCCTACATCCTGATATCAAACTTGCTGAGAGAAATTGGGGGAGGAGGGACATCTAATTCACAGTATCTAAAATCAAAATTATTAAAGAGTATATAGGAATTGACAGAGCTGTACAAGGAAAACTTTAAAGTGGAAAAAGATCTGAAGAAGACTCTGGACAGTGGGAAAAATCATCATCCATGTTCCTGGGTTGGAAGAATTAATATTGTGAAGATGTCCATATTAATCAAAGTCATCATTAAATTCAATGAAATTCCCATCAGATTCCCTGTGCATTCTTCCCAGAATGAAGAACAATTCTAAAATTCTCATGGAAAGACAAATGACCTCGACGACATCCTGAGAAGTCTTAAGCAAAAAGAATGTAGCTGGAGCCGGGCGGTGGTGGCGCACGCCTTTAATCCTAGCACTTGGGAGGCGGAGGCAGGCGGATTTCCGAGTTCGAGGCCAGCCTGGTCTACATAGTGAGTACCAGGACAGCCGGGGTTACAGAGAGAAACCCTGTCTCGAAAAACCAAAAAAAAAAAAAAAAAAAAAAAAAAAAAAAAAAAAGAATGTAGCTGGAGACATCATAACACCTGACCTCAATTTATACTACAGAGCCATAGTGACAAGATGCTATTGTACTGGCTCCAAACAGACGTGAAAACCAATAGAATAGAGGACCAAGAAATAAGTCTACACATCTGTGGCCAGCTTACTAAACAAATGTGGTTAGCGAAAACTGGATGTCAACCTGCAGAGGAGTGAAATCAGACCTACATGTCTCATTCTGTGCAAAACTTAACTCAAAATGGATCCAAGGCTAAAGTGGCTAGAGGCAAACAGGGGAGACATCTCAAAATATAAGCATAGGCAGGATCATCTGAATAGGTCTCCAGTAGCACAGGAAATAGCCCCAAGAATTGGCAAAAGCGTCTACATAGCCAAATGAACTACCAGCAGAGCAAAGAGGCAGTGTACAAAGTAGGAGAAAATATTTGCCAGCTATGCCTCACACATGGGTTAATAGCTGGAATATATAAAGAATTGTGAGAATTAAATAGCAAAAGCCCTACAAAAAACTGTAGATGAATCAGTGAACTGGTGAAATGAACAGACTATTCTCAAGAGAAGAAACAACTTGCTAATAAAGTTTTAAAAGTTTTCAACACCCTTAGACAGCAGGGAAAGGCAAATAGGTACCACTTTGAGATTCCATCTCACTCCGTTGAGAACGGCTATCATCAAGGAAACAAATGCTGGGGGTGGTGAGGGAAGAAGGACGGTTATTCCCTGTTGGTGGAAGTGTAAGCTGGTATGGCCATTATTAGGATTAGTGTAGAGGCTTCTCAGAAAACTAAAAATAGGACTACCATATGACAGAGCTCTACTAACCCAAAGGAGTATGAATGCCACAGAGACCCTTGCATGTCTGAGTTCTTCACTGCTCTATTGACAATAGCCAGGAAATGGGAACGGCCTAGATGTTTATCAAATGATAAGTGGACATGAACAATGTTGTATATACTCAGAGTAGAATTCTAGTCAGCCCGAAAGAAAAATGAAATCATCAAATTCCCAGGAACTTGGATAGATCTGGGAATTCTATCATGTATGTTACATATATGTAATTATATAACTCAGATTCAGAAAGACAAATTCTCCATGTTCAGCCTCACATGCTGCTGACCCTAGCCTCTGACCCGACATTTACATGTATATTTGTGGGTGTGAGTGTGGGAATAGGCCATGAACCTGGAAAGGGCCATGAGAAGGGAGTGGTGATGTTGAGAAAGAGTGGGAAAATGACAGATCACATGACAATAAGTGGAATGGGGCTGGTGGGAGAGAGAAAGCATATATATATATATATATATGTTTTCTTGTCAGATATGGTTGTCCCTTCTTACACCTGTAGCTTTAATTCCTCTGGAATTGGTGAATGGTTTGAATGGGCACCTTCCTTGTTTCAGTCTCACATTGTTAGCGAGTTGCTCCACCCTCTAATTTTTTCACATTGATTTGACACAGGGTCCTGTGTTGCCCAGGCTGGCTTTGGACTCTTTTTGTACTAGAGATGACCTGAGCTCCTTCTTGACCCTTTTGTCTCCACCTCCCAAGTGCTAGGATTGCAGGCTTGCCCCACTATGCCTAGAATCCTAGTACTTTCTAAATGTAATCAGGCCTGGCCTTTTATGCATGGATCTATTTTCTTCAGCTCTTAACAGACTCAACTTTTTGTCCCTAGATGACATTTTTTTGTGTAAATTAATTTAAAAACCATCCATTTACTTAGTTATTATCAATCAGCTATTATTCTAGTATATCTTCCTTAGTAATATGGGGTGTTTCTTTCATGTAAGGTACATTGCTGTAATATTTAAGGGTTCTTATTTGACTTGTGGTTTTGTGACATGTTACACATATTTAGCAGAGCATATGTGGGCTGGTCATGGACAGGGACGGATGGGATGCACTGAACATTCCTAGGTGGGACACATGGAACTTTTGAGACAACTACTGCATCTTTCAAGATGCAGCTCAAGTTGCCGCTTTAGATTCTGAGGACGAGTGCCTCCCTGTAATCATTGAGTGGAGGATCAAATAATGGCACCTTCCGAGCCTGGGCTCCCACTCTAACACAGTCAGGGTGGATGATGGTTGAGCCAAAGCCGTGGCTGAATAGGATCCTCACTAACTACACCCCTGATTGCATGTTTCTTTGGGGGTCAGGCTTTGCAGGACAGCGTTAACAATAGTGGGAGTGGACATCCTTCTGGTCAAGGTGGGACCATGGTGGCCAGAGCATCTCACTGTTAACTCCTTGCTTGGTTTGTACACAGTACACCTGTCAATTCACAAAAGTACTTTTCTCCATTCTTCTCTTCTGGGAGATGGAATGTTGAATATTCTTAGAAGACTTTTGTCACCCATCAAAAGTGATTATGTGGCGGGACTGGGGAGAAAGCTCATTCAGTAAAGTGTCTGCTACAAAAGGTTGAGGGTCTGATTTTGGGTCCCCAGCATTTGTCAAATGCCAGGTGACTGCAGTCTCAGTCCTGGCTGGAGAGAGAGGCTCCCTGAAGCTTTTAGCCCAGTTTGGCCTATTCAGTGAGTATCAGAACCCATGAAAAATTAAAACTTTGTCTCAAAAAATTCAGGTAGGCATACATGACCTCCCACACAGGAACATGTACACATACTGGTACATGTACACACACACACTGACAAGGCAGAGCACGATAGAGGGCGATACCTGGTTTCAAGTTCTAGCTTCCACAAGCATGCATACACACAAGCACATAGACACATACAGATGTGCACATACACAAGTAAGTATATAATCCTTCTGCTTTATTACACTGACAGGATAAATTACACAGCTAGGTGGGGTTTTGTTGTTGTTTTGTTCTGTTTTGTTTTTCACGACAGGGTCTCTTTGTGTATCTTTGCTTGTCCTGGAACTAGTTCTGTAGACCAGGCTGCTGTCAAACTCACAGAGATCCACCTGCCTCTACCTACCTCCCAAGTGCCGGGATTAAAGGCATGAACCACCACTGCCTTGCTTCAAATAGGCTTTTCCAGTTAGACAAACACATCTTGCTCTCCTCTGTATTCATTGTGATTGTTGTTTTGTTTTATTACAGAAGCCCTGCTGTAGCTCTTGGCTTTTTTTCCCAGCTTTCCTTTCGTCCTTCTTATTCTTAGCATTTCTTCTCAACTCTGGGATGACTCCTTTCTTGCTATATTCCTTGAAGCATGGACTGTGACTAGCAGTAGCAGTATCATTGGGGAAGTTCTTAGGCCAACAGAGCCTGCCAGCGTGTTCTAAAACAATTCCCAGGTGATGAGCCTACACAGTAAACTATGAAGAGTACTGCCAGGGTCTGACCAAAAGGGAGCCTTCTCCCCGAGCTGGGATATAGACACCTCTTGATTTTAGAGTGGTTTGATTTTCCAGTGGACCATGAAAGGAGATAAAGTTCAGTAGAGATATTGGTCCCTGCCCAGAGCCTCCAAGGGCAGCCAGCGGCTCCACATGATGCCTTGGAATAAAAACAGCCAAAAGGTCACCACAATCCCCTCTAGGCATCATTAGCCCCAAAATAAAGAGTTTCTGTTAGAAACTCTGCTGCAGTTATGTGTCTCCCAGAGTGCTTGCTCACACTCCTCACTTTGACACACTTACAAATGTCAGCTGGCATCTACATGGAAGCGCTGTCCTGGGCACAAAGAGAGGAATCAAGAGATTCTGGAAGGATTTGGTATCGGAAAAGAAATTTCTGAGGTTTTCAGGGGGTGGGGCCATACCTCTGCACTGTATGGAGAGGAGGGCACAGACCAGCATTATAAGCCCTGAGCGTGTAGAAAGATGTGTTCTTTTAAGGAGGAAAAAATAAAATGGAATACGTTCAGTTCTCACCAGGCATGTGAGGAGAAAAGTATTGGGAAGGCAGAAAACACCATGGAAATGATTCAGAGAGGAAGAAAGACTCCTCAGGACAAATTGGCTCCTTCTTTATTGTCGCCAGGCTCTCTGTTCCCCGGAGAGTTATCGAAACAATACCAGCTCCTGGCTCTCATGGTGGACTGGAAAACATCCTACCTCTCTTAATGGCTTGGTGAGGTTGTTGTCTCAACAGGAAATTCTAGCCATTGTCACGCATTCTTGTTTATTAGTAGTAATAATAGCTCTTCACAGCGCCATCGTTCCAGACCTTGACAAAGCCTTTTCACACAAACTGGCTCTTTCCTGACTGTGCAGCAGCAAGCCAAACCTGCTGGTCAGGCATGCGAGTGCCCAGTTCGTAAACTGTGGCCCTGCAACTGCAGGGAAGTATCAGGCAAGGAGTGCAGAAGGCAGCTGGGGACCTGGACTTGTGCTCGCTCCCTGCTGGCAACAAACATCTCTCAAACACCAGAGCGAGCGTGTAGTAGCTTCCCAGACTATTCGGTCCTCTCTCAGTGCCTGTGTGCAGGGCAGACAGACAGAAGAACCCTAGGCAAGAGCAAGAAGTACTTTCTGGAGTTTTGTGACATTTCCTCAGACTCAGGTAACCAGTCATCTCTGACTCCTGCTCTGGCCATGGGGCTCACTCGGCCTGATTACACCACTATATGGTTTTGTAAGTTTTCTGCCAGAGATCTGCTGCCGCCCTAGGCCATGATCATTATACTCCAGGAGGAACTGTTTTACCTTGGTAGTTATTTATTTATTTTATTTATTTATTTTTAAAAGATTTATTTATTTATTATATGTAAGTACACTGTAGCTGTCTTCAGACACTCCAGAAGAGGGCATCAGATCTCATAATGGATGGTTGTGAGCTACCATGTGGTTGCTAGGAATTGATCTCAGGACCTTTGGAAGAGCAGTCAGTGTTCTTAACTGCTGAGCCATCTTTCCCAGCCCCCTATTTTCTAAATTTGAGTCTTCTCTCCTAGTGGGGAAGTGCATTACCCCCTCCAAGCTGGCATCTTCCCACCAATGTCCCTACTTCCTCTACTTCTCCTTCGGTGAGGAACACCTCTGGTTTCCCTTGGTTGTTGGATGTATCCATCTAGCCCAATGCCCTTCCTTTCACAGGCTCTCTTCACCCAGGCTCCCCTGGCCCATTTCTCCATCCCTTTCTTCTTCACCTTTGTACACTTAAAGGGACCAGCTTAAAAGTCATACCCCTGGGCAGCTCTTCATACCCAACTGTGAATAGCTGTGCTCCTAGGAACCTATCTCTGCCATCACCTCAGCCTCTGAAACATATTGTGTGTAGCTGTGATTTTGAATTAGTGTAGAAAATACTTCAGGAGCATAAATGACATCTTATTCCTCTGAACGTAGAACTTCAGAGCTGACAAGAATTCATCAGGGTTGATCTAATTCCTCCCAATAGTTTAAGAGCATTTGGGCCAGGCAGTAGTGGCGCATGCCTTTAATCCCTGCACTTGGGAGGCAGAGGTAGGTGGATTTCTGAGTCAGAGGCCAGCCTGATCTACAGAGTGAGTTCCACGACAGCCAGGGCTCCACAGAGAAACCCTGTCTCAGAAAACAAAAAACCAAAAAAAAAAAAAAAACAAAACAAAACCCAAAAGAGCATCTGGATTTTTTTTAGACCACATATCATGTTAGCGTCTCAGTTTAGATAACAAGAAAGTATTAAAGTAGGACTCACCTAAGGCCCCACTTCTTACTGAAACACTAATTTCCACCAATCAAAAGGCTAAAGGGGTTCTCAGGAAGTTCTGAGGCCAATAGCAGAGATTCCATGCTTTGCTTTAACCCACCTACTTTAGGTTTCCACCAGTGTGTTTGGAAAGTGCCTTTATCAATGACTTTACCAATGGTTACCATTGGTACATGGAAACTATGGTTACCTACATCTTGTCTCTGGGCCATAGTCACTCATATTTGGGTCCAGAATAAACTCTCTTAGTCTTCTGAGATACTAATCATACTTTTAAAAACTACGTATTTAGTTTCTGCTGTGTATGTGTGAGCGTGTGTACAAAGGAGGCCAGAAGAAGGCACTGGATCCATTGGAGCTGGAGTTACAGATTGTGGGAGTTGAACTCAGGTCTTCTGGAAGATCAGGGAACAGTTTTAAGCTCTGAGCCTTGTCTCCAGCCCCCAAAGTTGTATTTTTTCTCTATACTGGCCAAGCACTGTAAAGATTAGCAACAAGCTTTTCTGTTAATTATCTTGGATTTTGTTCTCATGTGGTGGCGGTGGCGGTGGTGGTAGTGACAATGGTACTGGGGATTGAACTGAAGGCTTCATGCATGCTAGGTAAGTCCTGTAGCTTTGGCCTATGTCCTCAGCTCTCTTCACTTCTGATTTTGTCCTAGGGTTTCACTTCATAGCCCAGACATGCCTTCAACACACTCTGTAACTTAGATGGGGACTGGAGCTTTCAGTCCTCAGGCTATAGCCCCCTCAGTAGCTAGGATTATCAGCCTGAACTACCAGGCCTGGTTCCAGATTTCTTTATCAATACTCCTAGGGAGATTATTGGGGACCAGGCTACCTGTTCTGGGTTTTCTTTGTCAGTAGAGCATTTTTGCCTGGCTCCTTCACAATTTGGAAACAAATAATTTAGTAGTTATCAACCCTGGCTGTGCACTGGAGACTTTAAAAAAGAATGCTGGTGTGAAATTTACCCAGACACACACACATACACACACACACACACACACACACACACACACACACACACACACACACACACAGAGAGAGAGAGAGACAGACAGAGACAGAGACAGAGACAGAGACAGAAAGAGACAGAGAGAGAGAGAGAGAGAGAGAGAGAGAGAGAGAGAGAGAGAGAGAGAGAGAGAGAGAGAAACCAAAGCTCAACAATGGAAAGTTACGATATTATAATGAAAACACAAATTCTCAACATAGTCTCTGCCATACCTGCAAGCAAAGGTGACGAGAAGCAGAAAGAACCAGGGAAATGTGGAGCACATCAGAAGGAATAACAGTCAAAGCAAACACAGAGATGACAAAGAAGATGGGGTCAGACAGCAACGACTCTCAAAGAGCTCTCTCACGGTAACCATTTGTTTCAAGGGAAAGAGAAACACTGTGAGTGGACAGGGACTCTCATAGACAGATGGGAGGAATAAGAATGAACCAACTTTCAATTAAGAACCTAAAGTATAATAGTTGGACTGAAATTTTTTCACTATACTGGTAACGGCCAACTAGATATTTCAGAAGGAAGGTGTGCAACTGAGAGTGTGAACACTGGGGCACCCTCCCAGTCTTTCTCCTCGGCCTCTCCTCAGTAGTGGTGGGTCACGTTAATGGGGTGCAGCCCGGGTACCGTAAGAATATTATACTTCACTTCTGTTCCCTTCCTCCCAGATACCAGAAGCTCTCAGGAAACGTCGTGCAGATTCCTAGCTGAGGTATGTGCTGTGAAACACCCAGTTAGTGCTCCCTGATGTTAAGGGACAGAGTCATGACAGCTAAATGGGAGATGGCATCGTGGAGTGGCATTCTGGCAGTGGGAGAGTACATGAGCCAAGAAGTGATCATCTGAGTGAGGAGTGGAGTGTGGCTGGAGTCACAGTCATCAGCTATAACAAACGGACTGTACTGCAACGTAAGATGCTAATGAGGGCAACGGGGCCCGGGATGTACCAGACCTTGTCTTGTACTTATTTACCCCTTCCTGGAAATGTAAAGCTGGTTTAAAATAAGGGGTGTAAGAGAATTAACCAACAGTTGTAAATTCTGTCAAGTGTGTGGGCAACTGGAGCTCTTGCCGTGGGAAGGAATGTAAAATTGGAATAGTCTGGCAGACAGTTTGAAAAGTCCTCGGGATGTCAGACACACAATCATCTTGTAACCAAGAGAAATAAAACGTGTTTACCCACAAGGACTTTATGGGAATGTTTGTAGAGGCTTGACACAGAATCATCACAAACTGGAAGCCTCCAGAATGTCCATCAGCTGATGAATGGGTCAGCACATTGCACATATCCATTTACTGGAATGTAGTAAAAGAGAATGAGCCACCCTGGGCATAGCAGCTCCCAGGGCTGCCTTACATAAACTCTGAGAAGTCTGCAAGGAAAAGAAGCCAGACACAAAAGACTCCATCTGTCATCTGCTCATATGCAATTCTACCACAGCATGGCTGATGTGAGGTAGAAGCTAGAGCCATGGCTATATTTTGAGCCCTTAGCTCTGAGGATTGGGGTCATGGGACTTCCTAAAGGGATGGAAATGTCCTATATCTTGATGGGGTATGGCCTAAGTGAGTGCTTTCATCAAAACACATCAAGATGTGCACTTGAAAAATCTCTATTTCTAGCACATATAAAATGTCTTTAAAGAGAAGGTTAAGGAGGTAGGCTGGCTCACACATGTGATGTAAGTACTAGGGAGGCTGAAGCAGAAGGATTACCAAGAGTTGGAAGTCTGTCTGAACTACAAAGAGTTCAAGGCCAGAATGAAGCACATACAGAGCAAAAACTGTATTACAAAGAAACATCACACTTTGGTGGGTGGTGGAAAGAGAGTGGGGGTGGGGAAACAGAGGGGGGCAGGGATTGCTGATGCCTGAGTTTCTGACTCTAATGCTTTCTTTGTACAAGATCCATAATCCAGATGAAGGGCCACTGAGAGGAGTTTTCAGGTAAACCTCGCTCTTCATCGCCCCTGTCTCCCATGCAAAGGTTTCTCTCGTGTGAATTTGTATTCCTGCTTAACTCTAGGATTAGTCAGTTGGCTGATTGGCACGAACTGAGATGCCAAAAGGCCAAGAATGAGGTGGAGACCCTAGGAGCCCATATAACACTCCCCTGTGGCCCTTCTGAGAGATCCATGGGGAGTGGATATTGTGGTGACCAGAGATAGGAAATTGAGAGGAGGGAGGTGGGCATTATTTGGGGGCAGTAGGCATCCAGGGTACATCTGTAATTCCGGGAGCTCATCTGTTCCTTCTGTTGCTCTTGAGTTAGCTGGGTTTAACGGAGGGAAGGGCACTGGCAGGTGCTGAGCATGAGGCATATGCTCAGGGGAATGGAGCCTTTGCTTTCTCCTCCCAGGATGGCCCTGGAGCTGCACACGGTTCTTCTCCGTAGCCTTTCCTCTTCTGAGGAGGACAAGCAGCCCATTAACATTTTTAGGACACACACACACACACAAACTTTCTTGAAACTCTACCCAAGGCTAATAAAATGACACAGTCAAAACGGAAATGATAAATCCTAACAGTCGTCCCGTGGATGCTCTGTACCTTATATCTATTTCAGAACACAACAGCCAAGGTTTCAGAGGGCCGTTGTGAACAACTAAAACTTTGACTCCAATCATTTCACCTAGGGTGCACAAATAAATAAACGCATCCACTGAGAGAGAGCCTCCCATGGAACTCTTCCAGGCCATCCAGTCTCTCTCTGACAGAGCTGAGCACCACCGCTCCGTCTCCTGTAGACCTCTGACAGCAGGAACTCTTAGTAACACAGTCCGGTGCTGGTCCTAGCGTTCTGACCCAGAGCGTGAGCAACAGTCCCCGAAGGTCAGATTGCCTTTGCTGGTCTCTCTGCATAGACTTTTCTGCAGTGAGCCAAACAGCTCTAATTGCTTTAAACATCCAGTATTGGTTTTCTTGTTGCTGGAACAAGATGCATGAGACAGGCAGTTTAAAGGAGGAGGGGTTTCTTTTGGTTCATGGTTCAGAGGGAGTGCCGGTCATGGTGGGAAGACAGCTGGAGTGGGTCAATCTGTGACTGCAGAAGCTGCCTGTGGTGGCCCATCCCATGGTGATGACCAGGAAACAGAGAGCTGAGGTTGTAACCCTCAAAAGCTTTCTCCAGTGACTCCCCCACTCAGCCATACCCCCTGCCTTAAAGGTTCCCAAGTCTGGAACCAAGTGCTCAAACTCACAAGGCTGTGAGGACCTGCTGCACTAAACATAGTGCGTGCCTCCTGTGGTTTGGGTTTGTCTGTACCCACCCTGTGCCTCTTCCTTCCTGCTGATGACAAGGCCATTTGCATGCAAATCCAATCCAAGTTAGGTGGCCCATGACAATCTGGGTACCTGCTCTGTGCTTAGATGGGAGGAGAGGACTGGGCCAGGCTTGTCTTGTCTGGCAGCAAGCTCTTCCACAAAGATCTCCAGCACAAGGTGGTCTGGGAGCCATGGCAGAGAGGGGCTGGCATCAGTTACTCCCACTCTCTGACTCTCCAGATTCCATGCTCTGGCCTCATGATAGGGCATATAAGCTAAAAAAGACAGTGGTGTAATTCTAGAAAATTCTAGGGAAGGTTGCTCACCAAAGACCCAATGAATGGTTGTCAGGTGACTAGGTTCCTGGTTCCTATGTGCAGATTCCTGGGGAAAAGATGTTGATAGGACCTGTGGTTCAGAGGCCCATTCAGGGATCAGTTAGTTAGCAGAAGAGACAGAAACAACTGGCATAACAAGGCACACTGCTCTAAGAATGGGTAAGTTCTATAAAGCATGGATATGTTTAGAGACAATGGCAAGCATCACAGATGTATTATGGATGGCATGCCCATAATGTACAGCATACATGGGCATGTGGAAACAATACATGATGTTATTGCTTGAATGAAGCAGCACCAAGTAATCCCCACAGCATCACGTGTTGACAACTTGGTACTCTCTGGGAGGCTCTGGTTGCTTTAGGAAATACATCACTAGGGACTGGACATATCTTGTTTCTGTACCCTTCAGTCTCTCTGCACCCTGTTTGCAGTGAAGTAAAAAAGTTCTCCCCAACACCATGATGTAGAGCCAAGTGACCCTAGACAGAAATCCTCTCTAACCACGAGCCAAGGTGAATCTCTTCTCCCCCGTGCCATTCTCTTTGGTATTTTGGTTTCACAGGGTAGGAGAGGAGAGGAAGGAAAAATATCCCAACAGGCTTAGAGTTGTTTTTAAGTGCCAGTTTGCCACACCTAGAACCATCTAGGAAGAGAATAAATGTTGAGGAATTATTTAGATCAAGTTGGTCCTTGGCCCTGTCTGTTGAGGGGTTGTCTTAGCTGGGTCCACTGTAGGTTGCACAGTTTCTTTAGGTTGGGCCTTGACCTGTATTTAAAGAGCTGATTGAAAATGTAAATGAGCAAGCCAGCAGCATGCACGCGCTGGTTTTTATGCCCTTGGCTGTGAATTTGGCATGACCAGCTGTGTCAAGCCCTTGCCTCTCATCTTCCCTGCAATGAAGGATTGCAACCTGGAATTCTAAACCAAAGGAGCCCTTTCTCTCCTCAACGGTGTGTTGTTGGGCTTTTTATCACAGCAGCAGAAATGAAACTGGAACATGTTGCAAGAAAAGAATCTGATATGTATGTCTTAGTTGCTTTTTGTGGCTGTAATAAACACCATGTTCAAAAGCAACTTGGAGAACAAAGGGTCTACAAGCTATAGTCCCTTATCAGGAGCAGCCAGGGCAGGAGCTCAAGACAGGAACCGGGATGCATGAACTGAAGCAGAGACCATGAGGAACACTGGCTTGCTTCCACACTTACATTCAGCTTGCTTCCTTCCTCCTTTTCTTCCTTTCTTCCTTCCTTCTTCCCTCCCTCCCTCCCTCCCCTCCTTCCTTTCTCCCTTCCCTCCTTCCTTCCTTCCTTCCTTCCTTCCTTCCTTCCTTCCTTCCAATAAAGCCTAAACTTTATTTTTTTTTTAAAAAAAAGACAAGAACCTCAATTAACTATTGAACAAGAAACTCAAAATGTGTTATCAATCACCGGCCGTCTTCTTGCTTGGTGACTTAGGATCGTCTTGCTTGGAGACTTTGGGATTGCTCCTTCTGCACAGTTCCCAGGGGTCTGGACAACTTCTCTTGAGTTTGGAATCATCCACAGATAAGCAGGTCAGGTGAGATACCTCACACAGAATGATTGAGAGGCAGGAGCAAGGAGGGTCTGTTCACTGCTGGAGATGGGGAAGCCCAGGAGGTGCTTGCCTGAGTTCTTTGGCTTGTTTTCTGGTGGCCTGTTGGGCTGCAGCATCTTTTCCATCTCTCATTCTTGGCAATGGAATAGTTAATGAGGTCAAAGTGACCCATGTAAGAGCAAGAGATTCACCTTGTTGGTTCACAAGCCATTCCCACTTAGTGGTATCCATGCGGCCTATACCTATAAAATTGGACAAAGTCGCTCTAGCTGGCTATGGATGGTGCACCAGTCTGTCATTTTGCCACTGTGCTCTAGGCTTCCAGACCAGGAGCTGCTGCTCTCAAAGTTCAAGAGTAGGAGACATCACCACAGGAAACTTCTACTCTCGCAGATGCAGAAGAAAAACTCAGCTACATTTTTATACAGCTGGGCCAACCTGCCTAGGGATAGTACTGTTCACAGTGGATTGGGCCCTCCTGCATCAACTATCCATGGGGCTTTGGGGGTGGGAGAAAGAAAAGAAAAAATCCAATCTGATAGAGGAAATTCCTCAGTCAAAGTTCCCTTTTCCCAAATGTTTCATGGGGTGTGTGGTATGTGTCAAGTTGACAGCAAATGTTAACTACCACATGCATCTATATTAATCCTGAAAGGAGGGTGTTATCCCTGCTTATGGGAAACATTTGGGAAGGCACAGTGACTTTTCCAAGGTTTCTACTTGTTAATGGCAAAGTAGTGTCTCATCTCCGGCTGCCATGTTGCTTCCCTGCAGTTCCTCACGTCTGTCTCCTGGAGCTTCATGCCTCCTCTTCCTCATTCTTGAATGGCCTCAGCTCTGACCATAGTCCTGATATGATGCTGACCCGGCCTGATGTGAGACCCTAAGAAATACCATGAGTCACACCAGCTTGCCTGTAGACCCACCGAAGGTACAAGGGCAGTCCCTGATCCTCAAGGGCATGATGTTTCATTGGTCAGAGGAGACATGTGATCAGCAAAAGTGCAGCCATCTTGATATGAAGTGGTCCTGGAGTGACCAGGGCTGTAAACAACTGTGGGAGATGAGGCCTTAGAGAGCTCTGGGCTGGTGGAAAGGGGAAGTCTCCCAGAGAAGCTGGGACTCCAGGGAGCCATGTGAGGCTACAGAGGAGAGAAAGGTCAGACACTGCAACAGGCTCAGGGTTGTGTTGCCTGAGCATTGCTCATTGTCCCCACAGGGCCTCTCACTGCTCCAGGTCACCAGATTAATATTGTCAATAATTTTTAAGTAGGTTATAGCAATAGATTTTATATATAAATCCCCTTGGTGGGTTCCATGCTACCTGCTCCAGTGCTTTACACTCCTGAATGACACACACACACACACACACACACACACACACACACACACATACACACACACACACACACACAAACACACACACACACACGCACACACACACACATGACCTTTATATTTATAAACAGCACAACAGCTGGGCCACTTACTAACCTCCATGTGGTTAACTCATCTTCCTCCAATAATCAAATTATTACTTGCTAAATTCTCTATTCTACCTTGGCTGTCCTGGACCCAGAGGCTGCCCCTTGGCTGTCCTGGACCCAGAGGCTGCCCAGCTGGGCTGCACTCTCCTGTTGCCTTCACATGCTGGCCATGCCTCCCTGTCCCCCACTACTCTCAGGCGTGACATCTCTCCTCTCCTCCTACCTCCTCCTACCACCATGGGGGAATCTCCTCTTCCTCCTTCCTCTCTGTCCCACACCCACCAGCATCTTTACTAATCAGAACCAACTGGGGGCAGGGTCCCAGCGTGTCTTATATGCTGACACTCAAGTGTAAGCAGTTTTGGGGACCAAAATTAACATTACAATACAAGCAGCATTAGGCAAAACCCACTGCAGTAGGTCACCATATTGATATTGTCAATAATTTTCTTAAGTTGTAAAGCATTTCAGAAATTTTTTGTTTGTTTGTTTTTTTGAGACAGGATTTCTCTATGTAGCCCTGGCTGTCCTGGAACTCACTCAGTAGACCAGGCTGGCCTCAAACTCAGAAATCCACCTGTCTCTACTTCCCAAGTGCTGGGATTAAAGGCGTGCGCCGCCGCCACCACCACCCGGCTGCATTTCAGAAATTAAGCAGTATGGGAAACAAGGCCAGAGTCACTAAAATATTCACCATTTTGAGTCAGTGATATTCTGTTTCTCAATATATGCTCCAGCTGTTAGTCTTTTTGTGGGATGGGAGTTTGGAGATGGAACCCAGGGCCTCATTATTGCTAGGCAAACACCCTCCCACTGCTCTGTGCCTACACACCTTTTAAACAATGTTTGCGTTCATGTGTATGCCATATGTGTATGTGTGTAGGCGTGCTCAGAGGTCAGAAGATGGTGCTAAATCCTTTAGAGCTGTAGTTACAGGTAGTAGTGAGCTCCTCATGTGCATGCTAGGAACTGAACTTGGGTCTTCTGGAAAAGCAGCAAGTGCTATTAAGCACTGAGTCATTTATTTATTCAGTTCCTTGGCAGTCCTTTTATAAATAAACAAACAAACAAATGAAATTATGTGTGGGTGTAGGGTGGTATGGGAGGGTGATGTGCTTATGTGTGTTCAGGCATGCTCACCTCTGTGTTTGTGTGCGTGTGTGTGTGTGTGTGTGTGTGTGTGTGTGTGTGTGTGTGTGTGAGCAGGGACCAGGGTCAACTTCAGGTGTCACTCCCTCTTCAACTTATTTTAAAGACAGAGTCCCTCACTGAACTTAGAGCTTACCAGTTCTGCTAAGCTGGTGGGCCTGACAAGCCTTAGGGACCTGTCTCCCCTCCCTATCCCAGCACTGAGGTAATAGATGTGGATCCCCCCAGACATGGCTTTCATGTGTGTGTTGGGAATGTGAACTTTAGATCCTCATGTGCCTGTTACCCACTTTACCATCTGAGCTACCTCTCCAGCTTCTTTTTACTTTGAAACAAGTTCTCAGAAAGTTGTCCAGAATGCCCTTGGACTCGAGATCCACCAGATAAGTTTTAAACTCGCTCTCCTCCTGCCTCAGTCTCCCAAGTACCTGGGATTATGGGCCCTGCTCCTCTCTGTCTTCTACAGACACAGGACATCATGATTCCAGCTGAATCCCTGTACAATCTGGGAACACTTTCTCCCCAGAGTCAACATCATGCTAGACTCAGCATGACTTATCCCCATGTATGGCTCTCTGTGGATGCTGCCTCCACAGTCCGCATGTCTGTTATAATTGCTATTGCACAGATCCACCAGCTTTTTACAACTTGGCCTTTTTCCTCCATGGCTTTTTGTTTTTTAGCCTTATCCTTAATAAATGGAACTCTAAACTTGTCTGCTCTTGAGTGCTCCATCATAGGAATAGAGTGCTTTATCATAAGGATAGATCAAATTATTACACTCTGGTCCCTGGTGGATGCCTGGTTAACCCTTTCCATGCCTTTAAACAGCACGTTAGCAAATGTCTTCAGACATCTCTTTGTAAACATGTGTGTGTAGTTTTATATTGTAGAGACCAACAGTCCAGTTAGTTTGCTATCAACACGACACAAGCTAGTGTCAAATCAGAAGAGGAACCTCAACTGAGAAATGCCTGCATCAGATTCTCCTTCCTTCCTTCTTAGTCTTTCTGTCTGTTTGTCTGTCTTTTTGTTTTTTTTGTTTTTGTTTTGTTTTGTTTTGTTTTGTTTTGTTTTTTTGAGACAGGGTTTCTCTGTGTAGCCCTGGCTGTCCTGGAACTCACTCTGACACTCACTCTGTAGACCAGGTGTGCGAGCCACACTGCCCAGCTAAGATGTCTTTTCTTGATTGCTGATTGGTAGAGGATGGCCCAGCCCACTGGCAGGTAGCACTGCTGGGGAGTATAAGAAAGCAGGCCGATGATGCTTCTCCACTGCCTCTGCTTCAGTTTCTACCTTGAATTTCCTAGTCTGACTTCCTTTCCAATAAACTATAACTCTCAGAAGAAATAAAACTTTTTGTCCCCAAGTTCCTTTTATCACAGCAACAGAAATGTTTGTATTCCCCCATAAACTCATTTGTTGAAACCTAACCCCCTAAGGCATTAGGAAACAGAGTCACAGGAGTAATGTCCTTCTATAGTGGGTATGATGGTTTGTATATGCTCAGCCCAGGAAGTGGCACCATTAGAAGGTATGGCCCTGTTGGAGTAGGTGTGTCACCATGGATGTGAGCATTAAGACCTTCAACCTAGCTGTTTGGAAGTCAGTCTTCTCCTAGCAGCCTTTAGATGAGGATGTAGAGCTCTCAGCTCCTACTGCACCATGTCTGCCTGGATGCTGCCATGTTCCATCTTGATGATAATGGACTGAACCTCTGAACCTGTAAGCCAGCCCCAATTAAATGTTGTCTTTATAAGAGTTGCCTTGGTCATGGTGTCTGTTTACAGCAGTAAAATCCTAACTAAGACAGTGGGCCACTGGGGTCATTTGCCTCTTCTGAAGAGTAAGGATGAGCACAGAGGGGGTCATCCACAGACTTGGAAGGGCCCCTCACCAGACAGGGCATCTGATTGTGTTTTGATCTTCATTTCCTTGTGTCTAGGACCATGGAAAATAAATGTGTTTTAAGACATTAGATGAAAAATATGCAATGCCTTAGTTTTACTAGGTGTTACCTAAACTGCCAACAGCTTCTAACACAGAAGTACCATGCTTAAGGCATGTCCCTAGGATGTGTTCCTGCAGATACTGGAGGAAGAGTGGCTCAGAATGCTCACAGCTACGTGGCATTGTCAATAGTTTCCTTTTCTGAAATAAATTTTTAAATGATTTGATTACTTTTATTTTGAGTATATGAGTGTTTTTGTCTACATGCACGTGTGTGTGTGTGTGTGTGTGTGTGTGTATGTGCTTGCGTGTGCGTGCTTTTGTGTGTGTAGGACAGCTTGTGGTCATGGAGGAGCATCAATCACTGTCTTACACTCCAGGGCTACCAGGGCTGGGCCATCCTCTAAAAGACATCTCTCAGAATGTCCATAGGCAACCCGATGCAGGCATTTCTCAGTTGAGGTTCCTCTTCCCACTTGATGCTAGCTTGTGTCAAGTTGATAACAAACTAACTGGACTGTTGGTTTCTATGATATAAAGCCACACACATGTATACAAAGAGATGTCTGAAACTGCCGTCCTCCTTCCACTATGTGTGTCTCAGACATGGTAGCACATGCCTCTACCTGCTCAGCCATCTTGCCAGCTCTTGTCTTTTGTTTTTGTTTTGCTTTTTTGTATGTTTGGTTGTTTTGTTTTCTTTTAACATAGAATATTTTCTTTCCAGGCGGAGAAGTCAGTTTAACGTGGACATTGACCATTTCCTGTTTATAAGCCGTCCTGTGGGTCCTCTGCTCTCTATCAAACCAACTTGTAAAGCTATGCTCACCTACACAGGCTTCTCTTTCTCTCCTGTCGACCATGAGTGGCTTAGACGGATAGAAAGGCTGACACACAGCACTGTGGGTATGTATGTTCTCTCTCCCGTGTGCCCCTCTCATCTTGATGAGCTCTGGAGCAGGCTGGCTGCTCCCTCACCTAGACACCTTCTCCATCTCCTTCCCACCTCCCTTCAGCTCTCAGCTGACATCTCCCAGGGCAGCTTCAGGAAGCATCCCAAGCTTGACTGAGAGCCCTTTCCCACACTGCCCCAGAGTCTTTGCTCACAATACACAGTTCCCTAGACACTGTCCTGGAGTATATCTCCCTGACTCACCAGACAGAAAGCTCCCTGAGACCAGGGTCTGTGTGGTGTGTCCAGCATTTGTGGGATGAATCTGTTCAGTAGTCATCAGGGAGGAAATGAGTCTAGATGCAACAGTAGGATGGGCCATGGGGAGTGGGAGGAGCATAGAATGAATGTGTAAAGAATGAGTGAAGTCCTGGGTGAGTGGGTACTGTCGATAGGAGCACAGCCATGCCAATAACCAATACCTTAGACCCATGGGAATCTGACCCCGCTGGGTCAGGCTCAGAGGAATGGCAAAGCCTTCCTCTGGTCCAGTTGTGAATGTTGGCAGTGTGCAAGAACTAGAAACTACAGCTCCATCCTTCCAGATATTTATAGCCGGAGACTGCTCATGTCTGGAAACCTCCAACTGAGACAAGCTGACCCATCTCCCTGTGCTGAAGGTCTGGATGGCTTTGTAGTTGGTACCACTCCATCTGAGCATTCACAGCCACCGATCCCAGCCTTCCTCCACGTGCACCTGTCCTTTCTTCATTTCCTTGCTGCTCTAGTCAGGCTTCCAGTCATGAAGGATGGGTAATGGAAAACCATTGGTCAGGCTGGAGAGTGTCATCCTGTCACCCTCATAACTTCAGCTTTCAGATATGGGGACTGAGGTCTGTGGCCTCAGCTGGAGCCACACACCTGGTCTGTGTGGACTCAGCTCTGCCCCACAGTCTCCCGAGTGCATGCTGGGGGCTCTCCCCTACCTTGTACTTTGAAGCAGCAGGTTATATCACAGTGAAAGGAAGTGTCCTGAGACCCACTTCCCATGGTCAGGGACACCAGCCTCCCTTCTGTCCTGCAAGCCAGGAGCTAAACGACCAGTGTCCTATATGCTTGGAGAAATGAAAGGCAAAGTTAATGATGTATGTTGAGAACCTGCTGTGCACAGGCATGACCTCTCAGGCCTTTGGGGTATGTGGTTGTATGTAGTTTTTCCCGTGTGTACATAGGCAGCCTGAGGTAAGGCAGTGCACTCTTTTTTTTTCCCACGTGTAAGAGGTTTAATTGAGAGGGAGAGAGGGGGCAGTAGCGGAAAGAGAGGAGGGAGAGAGAGCGGCAGTGCACTCTTAATTGCCAAAGCAGTGAATGGAGACTTGGTCACCAATGATGGAGGGAACCAAGTGGTACCCTAATCCAGTCAGTCCTCTCTGTGGGCTGTGTGCTCTATTTCTGCACAGCAGAGAACTCCACAGAGGGTTGGCCTGGCCTTCTAAGAGCTATCCTCACTTCACGGACTTCCTGGTCTGTCCAGTGTCCATCTTTTGCCCCAGGGTCCCCAGGTGACGTCAGTCAGAGCATCTGGTGGGCTGACTCAGGTGTCCAGGAGGAAAGAGCTTAGCCCCTCGATGGCAGCCGAATGAAGCAGCTGGTTCCCAGAAGGGGACCTATGAACAGAGTTCCCAGGAAGCCCAGTCTGCCCAGGTCCGCCTATGGAAAGGGCCAGCAAGGACAATTGGCTACAGGGAATTTGACGAACACCATCAGCTGCAAACTCCCACAAAACAAACAGAGCTTGATCCAGAGGTCTGAATAATAGCCCCTCCACCAGATGGCTTGCAGGAGCTGTGCCAGAGAGAGAAAAAACCCTCCTCTGCCCTGAATTTCTTCTTTGTTCTAGACCTGGCTCTTCCAGGATGTCAGTGGGGTGCTTCTGCAGGCCAGCTATCCAGATAGTAAGTGTCCTGTGCTCAGGGAGATTAAGGCAGCTGTCCCCAGATCAGGATTTGGGGACAGGGAACTGGACAGAGAAGCAGCTTCCTCATCCCAGCATGAATCACCACAAGCTGAAGGGATCACACAGCTGTCCACATCTGGGCCTGGAATGCTGGGATAAGGAGACTCACAAGGAGCCCCAGCCCCCTGTGGTCTAGACCAGGAAGTTATAAGCAAGGCCACCCTGCATGAGGGCAGACCCTCCGGCCACCTCAGGTCTTTCCTTCAGGTTTGATCTACCGGGACCCAAGGCCAGCTTGTCATCCTGTTAAACTGGAGCTGAGCTTAGGGCACATGTAGCCAGTACTCAGGCCCCTCATAGCTTTAAGAAGAACTGTGGTAGCTGGGTGGTGGTGGCGCGCCTTTAATCCCAGCACTTGGGAGGCAGAGGCAGGCAGATTTCTGAGTTTGAGGCCAGCCTGGTCTACAGAGTGAGTTCCAGGACAGCCAGGGCTATACAGAGAAACCCTGTCTTGAAAATCCAAAAAAAAAAAAAGCAGAACAGTGGTATAAAATCAAGGCCGCTGTGGATTTGAATCCTTGCTGTGTACCATGGACAACTTATTTGACCCCCCTGAACCTCCGTTCCTACTTCCCTGTGTTTCAGTGAGAATAATAGATTGTATTTTCAGTGCACACAGCATCTGCCCTGTTCCATAAATGCCTTCAATGATCCACGGCTCAGTCTTTACTGTTGGCTGCCCTTCCAAATGCAGCCCTTTCCCGTTTTCCTGAGTAGATCCCTGTATTTACTGAATTTTAGCTACTCGGTTCTCCAGGATGTAGTTGGACTTGCTAACCACTGCAGACTCTGGAAGTGACAGGGGAGGGTGTAGTTACAACCAAGTTATAGCAGGCCCCTCTGACCTGCCAGCTGGCTTTGCAAACTTTCTTTTCCTGGTAAGACATAAAGTCACTTTCAAAAACAATAAGCCCTTTACTACCACAGTACATCTATTAACCTGTATGAAGCGCCTAGTATGTCTGCAAGGGTTGCTGTCCTAATGACTCTTCAGTGTGGAAGTTATCCATCAGAAGCGTTTCCATCCTAGTAGGTTGCCAGGTCTCTGTCCACACTGGCCTTTAGCAACTCAGTGCTCACCTCTCAGAATGTTGTTAGTTACTACAGCAGAGGGGAACATGTAGAAGAGTTACACAGCCCCTGTCCACTGCACCCACCCATTCCGTTGACCCAAGCAGACACCTAGAGCTGCAGATGGAGGAATAATCGGAAACTAATGAGCGGTGGCAGCCTCAGCCACACCAAGACTCAATATCTCCACAGAGTGGAGGAGACCCTGCGGTAAACAGAACTTTGGAATCTTCCCTGCTGACATTCACCAACAAGAATGGTTACCAGATGGTTTCAAACAGAGAAGATGCCCTGACATTTACAGGAAGCCATTCCTTGCCTCTCCCTTCAGTCTGCGTCAGTGGGCCTTGGCTGCCTGTGTACTAGGGATGTGCTTAGTGGTATGTGGCACTGCTGACCAGTTCTAAGCGGCTACAAAGGATTTTGAACATATGTAGTTACCCACCTTGAGTGTGCTCAGGTTAGCACCAAATCTTCTTCAGGGGTGGGCTACTACTTTAAAGAGGGTTTCTTGTTTTGTTTTAGATCTCAAACATTAAAGTTTTTTTTTTAATTTTTAATTTTGTGTCTGTGTGTGGGTATGTGGGTGCCAGATCCCCTGGAGCTGGAATTATAGGCAGTTGTGAGGTGTCAGACATGGGTGCTGGGAACTGAACAGGGGTCCTCTGTGAAGCAAGCTCTTCTGCTTTAGTGCTGAACCATTGCTCCAAACCCACAGCTCCTATATTTAATTTTGATCACACTTAATTGTCCCAATGATTTTTCACCTTCTCTTCTGTACTTGTTATTTCCAGCCTGAGAGGCCACTCAATCTCTGAGTTCAATTGCAACTGATATTTACCATAATAATTTATAACTTAGTGGGGTGTGTGTGTATGTTTGTGTGTGTGTAGCCAAAGGTGTCTCAGGGTGTCATCCCCAGGAGCGCTGTCCACATCCTTTGAACAAAGGTCTTCCATTGGCTAGGAGCTCACCAATTAAGCTACATTGGCTGTCCATTAAGCCGGAAGGATCCTCTTGTCTCTGCCTCTACAAGGTGGATTACAGGCTCTCTATCACACCTGCCATTTTTATATGGCATCTGAGGATCAAACTTAGGTCTCCATCCTTGCAAGACAAGCATTTTGTTCACAAAATTAGCTTCCCCTCTTCTTATAGTAACCCATCTTAGTCTCATTAAAAACTCTAAAACCGTCTTCCACCTACCTAGTAATCCTCACTACAGCTGCTGCAGAACATTTATGTGATTAGAGATATTGATTGACCTGTCCAACGATGCAGTATGAAAATATCAAAGTCAGGCTTTTGAACCTGTTTCTGGTGTCAAATGCTGTGGCTTTTCCTTTATCCCAGGCTGACTATGGATTTACACGAAGAGGACCTTTTTGGAAAGCGGGTGAACTCTGCTCTGGAGATCTGGAAAACTCAAGAGAGAAGGAAGGGGCTTCTTCTCTCACTGTCACCCTGCCAGCCAGGACATGGAGCCTGCTGTAGCCAGCTCTCACTGGGATGACTTGGGGGCACACCTTTGAGGAGCTAGAAGGCCAGAAGTTTGGGTTAATGAGGCTTTTATTCATGGATAAACATCCCGCAGAGCACTCAGGCCACGAGATTCTATTAATGTGCAGTACATGACAGGGTGAGGTATGTATTCACATGTGACCTGTTTGTGCGAGGGTGAAATGTGGGCAAGCATGTAAACTGAATAATTTTCTGTGCATGGTCCATGTTTGTTTAGCCCTTTCCTGGTATAAGATCACTAGATAAAGTACAGGATGCTTTGATACAAATTTCAAATATGGTCATATTTGAATTTCAGTTGAATAATGAATTTTTTTATTAGTGTAACTGAATGAAAAAAAAAAGAAAGAAAAAGGAAGACCATGACTGCTCCTAGATATGGTGGAAGAGAACGTTTATTATAGATATGTGGGTGAGCACAGCCAGAGGCAGGGACATCTGGGAGAGCACAGAGTGGACATGACCAGATGGAGCTGTGCCATGTAAGGAGAAGGGGGAAGGGAGGGGAGAGAGATGGAAACCAGGTACAGCAGCTAGGAGGTCCAAAGGAGAGTAGACCAAAAAGACCAATTAACCAAAATGGCTGGACTATAGAGGGAAGGGCAGCTCAACCCCTGAGCTGGAGAAGTTCAGGGTAGGGGTAGGATATGCCAGTCAGGAGAGCCCTGTAACAGGTAGGGACTGAGGGATGCTGGGAGAACTTGGTGACCGGAGTCTGCTTTGGTATATTAAGTAAGCCCCTCAGCCACTTGTCCCACATTTGCAGATTTAACAGTATGTATGTGCCAGGTGTTGTATGGACATCCTTATACAAAAAAAAAAAAGAAAGAAAGCATTAATCTGAAAGTCAGTTGTAACCAGTGTCTGTGTTTTTCTGGCAGACAGATCTCCATGTAGGTGTGTCTATCTTGGGACTCATGAGTGTGTATATTTGTGCTGGAGTCTCTGAGTGTGCACAGGAGTTTGTGCACTCATGGGTCTGGCTGATAAGGAGTCAGCAGATAGAGTCAACAGCCCTATAACCCCTAACTCATATCTTCTCAGACCATGTGTGTGTGCATGTGTGTGTGTGTGTGTGTGTGTGTGTGTGTGTGTGTGTGTGTATGAGAGAGAAAGAGAGAGTGGGGAAGGGGGGACAGGAAGAGGAGGGAGGAAGAGGAGAGGGAGAGGAGCTTAGGAATGAGGCTGGCAGCAGCTATTTGGGGAACCCTTGAGTTTGAGGTGACTGTAGGACTTCAGTGTCCAGCAGGTTGTGGCCTTGGGCCAGCTCATGCCAGAGGTCTAGGCTGGAGAAAGAGATCCAGGCTTGTGGGTGGGACTGTACGGGAGATCAAAACCCTAGAAGGGCAGTCATCACATCAGTAGAGAACAAGGTGGATGAGGTGGGCAGTGGCCCAGAAGGGGGCTTAGGAACAGCAGTGTTTGGAAAACAGGAAGAGTCTGAGAAGGTCACAGGGCTGCTGGGAGCTGGATGAGGTATCCACATGCTTGGTAGTCCCAAAGGCCTAGACAAGGCGTGATTCAAAGCACTGAGGAGGCATTGGCCAGTTGGGTCTGGCTGAGCCTTGGGTCTTTGGATTCGAAGCTGTGCAGTGGGGGTGGGGATGAGGATGCTCAGAGTTGCAGGGGTGGATGTAGAATAAGCATGAAATACTCTGCCTGGCGGGATGGATGTACAGGGGCATTTCATGCCCAGATAAAGCTCTATGCTGAAGTAGTGTCTGCCAAATGACAGTATAAAGAGAACCTAGCATGGTGTTGGTTATGTAGTAGGTGCTCCATAAATGTCCCGGCTTTCTTTTCGGGGTGTAAAAGCTTCTTGGGTGGTTCTAGAAAATTCCTCCAAGACCACAGATTTTCTTGTTAGGGAGTCAGAATTTTCTCTTTGTTGAGAAGATCTGTCTTTTCTGCCATTAAATCCCTGGGAATTTCAAAGGCACTGGGCCTGACAGCTTTCTGTAGTTGAGGGGCCAGTGGAGTCTGAGTGAACAATGGTGATCCCAGGGGACAGCTCTGATCAGGGTCACCCCTCCACGAGCCTCCTCTTCCTTCCGATGTGGTCTTGTCATCTGTCGGGAGCCAGGGGCTTCTCATGGGGCTGGCTCACAGTGTGTGCTGTGTAAATGTTTGCCCTGATTATTTTTGTTATTGCTGTCACTGGGCCTGGTGTTTCCTGAAATTGAATCATTTCAGTGACTCTAAAGTTTAGTTTATTTTAGTTAATCCAAACCTCAGGCTGACACCTCAGTGGCCCTGGGTTCCCAAGGCAGGGAAGACTAATTCCAACACAATCTCCTTCCGGTTCTTTGAAACCCTCACAGTGCAAGGAGAAGGTGGGCTGGCTTCAAGAGGCCACTTAGTTTAGATAAACACTTGGCCTGTGGATATACATAGTCATCAGGCACCTTCCTTAGGTTCTGAGCGTTGGGAATCTGTATATGTATCTAGTCATTGACTTAGCCACCTGATTGTTTTCCTGAAAATCTTACCTAGGCCAGTCTCTCTCTGTTTGGTTCACTACTGCAAATTCATTACTGGAGTACTCTGTGTCACATGATAACGGCTCAGGAATACTTGCTGAATGAATGAATGAAAGATGAGTTGAATGAATGATGCCAGAGTGAGACACAGTCCCAGCTGTTCTAGAACACCAGCATTCCATTCCCATCTCCTAACATCTCCCTGAAATTCACACCAGACAAATATGACTGCCCAGGAGCTTGATAGACACCCCTCAAAGGTCACAGGAACCTGGCAGGAGGGGTGACATCCCACTGGGTATATAGCAATTGCATCGTAGATGAGGCAGCATTGGGTTGGGAAGAATTGGAAGAAGGGACACAGGCTGGACACATCTGAGAGGCGGGAAACCTAGGCTTGTAGGCCAGCCTAGCTGTGCAGGTGGCTCTATCAGGGCAGGTACAGAGTGTGCCTTAGCCATGGTATATACAACTTGGCATGAGGCACAGACAGGACTCTTAATATGCCATAGAATGTGGGCTGGGAAATTAGCTCAGTTGACAGAGTGTTTGCCTAGCAAATGTGAACTACTGGCTATGATACTCAGGGTCACATAAACTAGGCATGGTGGTACATGTCTATAATCCTAGCACCCAGGAGGTGATGCAGAAGCATTAGAAGTTCATAGCCATCTACAATGAGGCCAGCCTGGGATATATGAGACCATGTCAAAAGAACAAAAGAAAGAAAGAAAGAAAGAAAGAAAGAAAGAAAGAAAGAAAGAAAGAAAGAAAGAGAGAGAGAGAGAGAAAGAAGGAAAGAAGAAAGAGAGCAAGAGAGGAAGGAAGGAAGGAGGGAAGGAAGGAAGGATGGAGGGAGGGAAGGGAGGAAGGAAGGAAGGAAGGAAGGAAGGAAGGAAGGAAGGAAGAAAACTGGAGAATGAGGAGGGATGACTTCAGCCTGGAAAGAAAAGGCAGGATCTAGAAACTGTTTGGGGGTTGCTTAGCAGCCTTCCTGGGTTCATTGCATCTTTCCACCCCAACCTGGAAGGAAACTAGGTCCACCCCCATCACCTCTACGTCATTCTACTATATGAACCTATAGTTTGGACTGAGAAGCCTCTTCAGGATGGAGTGCCCCTTCCCACCAGGGGAGCAGCCAGCCTTAGGGCAAAAACACATAGGTAAAAGGGCAGCAGGAAAAGGCTCTGAACTTGGAGTCTGAAGATGTAGGCTGACTCTGTACCTGTCCTTCAGGTCAGATCCTTGGGCATGGTGGTATCATTATTACAAGTATGGAGTCTGATGTCCACAGAAACCATCTGGGCACCTTCACACCCTATCTGCAGAATGAGGATATCGTTGGATCTCCCTCACAGGTCTCACAGCTTACAGAAAGACATGTGAGGTATTCTTAATGCCTTGTTTGACAAAGTTGTTCCTACTCAGTGACAGCCAGTGGTGGATTATGGTGTGGTTGTCTTTCTGAATCTCTGTCGCTTTGTCTGTACAATGGGTGTAAGAACCCTTGCCTGGAAATTGTAGAGTGTCAGTGTGCAGAGGCAGAGACAGTGGGGCATGGGCCAGTGGCAGAACTGAGGGATTCTGTGTCCTTCCCATCTGTGTGGTCTTTTGCTGCAGGAGACCCCACCAGATTTAGTTCCCTCTACCCAACCTAAACCCTCAGTTTTCTCTCTCTCTGGTGCCTAGGTCTCTCTTCCTTGGTCTATGTCAGACAGGCCAGAGAAGAAAGGATTCAGAGAAGGAAGTGGGCAAGGCTTTCCGCAGGTCCTTCTAATTCTCGGACCTCTGCCTCTGACTCCTTTGCCAAATGACTGGTCTAGTCTTTGAAATGACCATTTCCTGCCCTCCTGGAATGCTCAACATCAGAGAGGTGGGAGGAGTGCCAAGCTTCGGGTCCAGAAACTCTGAACTGGAGTTGCCAGCTTCCTCCTGATGTTGCCTCCCCTGTATGTTCTGGCTCTGGTGGTAGGCCTCTCTCACTGTAGCAGCCGTGCCTGTGGTCTACCTTGGACTCACCACAGGCCCAGCTGCCTCTGACCATGGGACTTCTTTTAAGAGGCCTTGGCTGGCTTTCAGCACAAAGCTTTAAGATACTGTGCTTCCCTGGTACCACACCCCCATCACCTATCGACACCCAGGCTTCAGAGCAGGGGGATTATCAGACTGTCTCCAGGTTTTTCAAAAGCCCAAAAGAAATGTCCACAGCTCTCATGAGAAGCTCACAGGCCCCTGATACTCTCAGACACTTCTACTTTCCCCAGGATGGGGTCTTGGACAGTAATAAAGCATCTCCTTGAGCTAGCCAGGTCCCCACATCCACACCAGTTCACCTGATCTTAGGTCTCAGAGGATGTTTATGATTTTTGTTTTGCAGGTGGAGAAACTGAGGCAGAAAGGGTGAGGCAGGTGCTCCAAGGTTACATCCCCAGCTGCCTGAACCCATGCTCCAATCCTCCCTACCAGAGATCTGGAAACTAAGTCTAGGGTCTGGATGCCCCATGGGGTGGGCACACTTGCCATTGTTTTGGAAAGCGGAGTGGGTAGAGAAATTCTAGGACTTGAGCTCATTGAGGAGGAGTAATAGAATTGTGGAGGGATTTCCACCTGTTTGGGAGAACAAACCCACACAGGGAGACTTGTCCATATGCATCCTGTGACTTGACACTCTTGCTCTCTGTAAATGGACTCCTTGGGCCTGTTTCCTGAGGGCCTTCAGTTAGCCAGGAAGCAGGGCACAGGCAGAGCACGCTGAGCTGATGGCACATGCCTGCAGGTCTGCCTAAAGGGTCTGTAAGTCCCTGTGGCTCTAGGCCACTCCCCAGCAAGGGTCAGACCACACATCGTGCCTGATTGTCCACTAGTCCCCACTCCCCGCCCACCAGCTGCACAATGCCTCAGCTGGCCTTGCCAGACCGCAGAGGACTGTGGAGTTGCCAGGACCAGCAGTGTGCATCTTCAGCAAACTCTCCCACTGCCTCCTCTGCACCTTCCTAGCCCATACTGGCATATGCACTTTACAGTTTGTAGAGGGCTTCCACAGCATTCACATCGTGGAAGCTGAGTCCCAGGGTGCTTCTGGGAGCTGGGTAATAAAGCATTTCACCAAGGAGAAGTGACAATCACAGTCACGTGCCCAAGTCCCCGCTTCACAGGTCTCACAAGGAATGGAAAGACACATGAGATCTTCTTAATGTCTTGTTTGACAATCCCTTGAAGTCCATGGATTAAGACAGAAGGATGTAGTTCAGAGCTAGCCTGAACTATGTAGTATGGTCAAGGTTTAACAAAACCTTGCCTGTAAAAGCCGATATCAAGAAAGAAATTACAGCTGGGCAGTGGTGGTGCACGCCTTTAATCCCAGCCCTTGGGAGGCAGAGGCAGGCTGATTTCTGAGTTAGAGGCCAGCCTGGTCTACAGAGTGAGTTCCAGGACAGCCAGGGCTACACAGAGAAACTCTGTCTCAAAAACAAACAAACAAACAAACAAACAAACAAACAAACAAAAATTACAAAGAAGAAGGCAGTTTCTAAAGGGTGTTGTGCCTAGTTCAAGTTTACACACCCAGATGAGAAACATTGGAGTCAGAAATGCGAACTGGCTCAGTCTTTCCAGCCACCACTATAGGCTATCATCAATTCTACCTCATCAAGAGTTAGAGAGTAGCCATGAGTCAGGGGACAAGCTAGCTCGTGCAGAGGATCTCCTACCCCAATAACTCTATCACCGTTAACCACATCTTTCCTTCTCAGAGTAGTCTAACACAGGGACCCATGTGGACCAAGACTGCAGGCCCACCAACTGAGAACTCATGATGCAGATACTTAGTTTGAAAGAGGACTAGGTCCCAGACCAGTAGTCTCATTATGGCCCTGGAAGGATCAATCCATACCTCAGAGTTCTGTTCTCCCTGGGGGCTGAACATGGGTGTAATCACTTGCCTGTTATGAGGACACAGCAGAGAGGGTTATTGTTTCTGAGTACCTCTGTAGATATTCAATAACTGTTATTCAACTGTCATGTATGCCATTGAAGCCTTACAAACAGTGGAGGCAAAGGAGACTTGTATGCTAATGATTAAGTAATCCTTAAATGATTTACGTGGCTCCCATAGTTGTGTGAACAAAAGCCTTGTTATAGTTTTAATCTGAAATGCTCTTCCCTCGCCAACTCATGTTTTGAAAGCTCGGTTCCAAGCTTGTGAAGTTATTTTGAAGTCAATGGAACCTTTAGAAGGTGGGCCTGGTTGCTGGAGGTGGGCCACCATGGGAGAGCATTTGAAGGTTGCACAGCTGTGCTCTTTGTATTGTGGTCTGTGCAGGGCAACAGCCCACACTACTTGTCCCTGTGCCTCAGAGCCACAACTGCTGTTGTGGCCTCTCCTGCCATGGCGGACTGAGCTCTCTTTGAAACCAAGAGCCAAAATTCTCTCCCCACTAATACTGTTTATTTTGTGAATTTTGTCACATTCAACAAGAAAAGAAACCAAATAAGTCTCACGGGACCTGGTACCGTTATCATCCCAGTTTTAGAGAAGGAAGTGAGACCAGAGAGCTTTGAGTAATGGGTTTCAGCAGAAGCAGGCTGTCAGATCTTAATAGTCTGGTGCCAGCAGAGAAGCTAGCAGCCTTGGTGCATCAGAGTCAACCAATGACTGGTCAAGCACATTGCTGGGCGCAGCCCAGAGTTTCTGACCCAACAGGTTGATGGAGGAGCTCCATCTCCCAGGTAATCAGGAACCACACTTTGAGAAGCCCTGTCCTCTCTCTCCTACTAGTGGTCTGACCCAGGCCATCTGAAGCCCATTTGTTCATGTTGCTGGATACCCCAATACTCCACTATGTCCTGTGGTCACAGATGGTACTGGAGAAGAGGGAGGGATGGATTGGGAGGTAGAAGATCCCCTTTCCCTTTCGTGTGAGGGAAGATACTCCATCCATCTGTTTGTATCTGAAATCCTACAGATGACTGAATCCTGGTAGCAACCCAGGCCCCTCAAACTCAACCAGAAGAAGGCCACTTGTCTGGAACTCAGAGAAGAAGTTCATAGCATCCTTCCTTAGATTACATCAGTCGTGTGCCTCTAAGATTCTCAGGCTCCCAGAGCTCAGGAAATGGTATGCGGATGGAGAGATAAGGACCAGCTTTTGAAAACAAGAGAGTACAAGCCAAGAATGTATAAACTTAATTAAACAGTTAAATTTATGTTTTGGAACAAAATTAAACGATGACTTCTAGAAGAACAGAAGCATTTCAGGAAGCAAGGGCATCGGCAACGGAGAATGGAAAGTCAACGGTTCATCCATCTTGTCCTGGCTTGTATTTGGATGGTTGATCTTAGGTTTGGAATCACCCAGAAGACATGGCTCCCGGGAGGGAAGGCCTACTCTGACTGTGAACAGCACCATCCAGGCTGGCATCTCAGACTGAAAGAAAAGGGGGGTGGGGCGGGAGAAAGTGAGCCGAGCACAAGCTTTCTTCTCTCTGTAGACACAATCTTTGCACCATCCCCTCCCGCCATGAGGAACCGTGTGCCCTCAAACCATGAGCCAAAATAAACCCTTCCCTTCTTAAGTTGCCTCTGCCTTCACAGAGTAAACCAGGTAACTAACACAATCTGTGGACAAGTACACATTCTCCACTAAACTCCTTGCATGTCTTTTATCAAAAGCCCATTGTACAGACCTAGACTCCAGTGTTGATGAAGAACGCAACGGGAGGACCCCTACTTAACAGTCACAGATTTTACCACGTGTCTGCAGCAGCCAGCGTGGTGTGCTCCTGGCCCAGTTAGAAATACAGCCCACAGAATGTGAGAACTCAGAACTAAGATTTCATATTTTTGATGAAAAGACATTCTGCAAGGTGATTGATTCAGGAAAGAAATCTTAAGCAGTGGGACTGGGACAATGTGTCCACAGGTCAAACCCAAGCTTCACACATAGAAAGAAATCAGTTCCCAGCAAACCAAAGGTCCAAATGTAGATGTTATAATGATAAAGCTTGGAGGAGAAAACAGCAGTTGTTTACGATCCTGAATTAAGCAGTGGCTTATTTAACTCTGCTTCTCTCAGTGATGTGTGTGCTTTTTACTGTAGGATTTTCACATTTTGAACCAGCCTTGAACCTGAGCATTTTATATTTTATGTTATTTTAAATAGTATTCTTAGTCAGGCATGGTGGCACACACCTGTAATTCAAGCACTGGAAAGGCTGAGGCAGGGGGATACCTTCAAGTTTCACACTAGCCTGGATTGTGTAGCAAGGCCCTGTCTCATAAAATAACAAAAAGATACTACTTAAAGTTTTTATTTTCCAGTCTTTGTGTTTCTGGTATGAAGAGAGGAAAGCGTTTTGTATCTTGAGCTGGTACCCTGTAACTCCTGAGGCTGGTCTGCTGCTCTGGCAGGTTCAATGTGGGTGCATTGAGTTTTCTCTCTCGATCTTGATGCAAACTACAAATTGAATTTGTTTCCATCCTTTTATGACCAGGATGCCTTTCAGTTCTCTGGACTTCAGGAACTTTCTAGAATCTCTGAGATAACAGAGCATCAGAAAGAGCAAACACCATGAGGGAGACTAGCAGCCTCCTGGATTAGGGTGATCTCAGGTGATGTTAGTGACTTTCTCCTGGACAGATGGAAGACTCACCATCGCTCCCGCTGACTCTTAGCTCTGAGGCTTTTAATCGGGAATGGACATCAAATGCCTTTGTATGATACACTGTGATCACAGATGAGAGTCCAAACCCAAGAGCAGGCTTGACAATCTCTGAGGAAGCCTGGGAAGGTGAGGAAGGAGTTCTGACTGCGATTGGAGCCCTTCTCAGGGAGTTTGGTGTGGCCTTCCTTGTGCACAGGACATTGACTGGTGAACCGTAAAACCACCGTTATTTCTTCCACACCAAACTCTCAGAGGCCTTTGACTCCTGAGCTCCACCTGGCCCAAACTGCTAAGATGGATGAAAGTTCATATTCCTCCAAGAAACAGTGGCAACCATTGGAGGAGCACTTCTGAAATCCCACGGACTGGCTGAGACCTCCATAATAGTATCTCGTGATGGGAAGTTTAGGGAGTCATTCTCTCCAAGACCCTACCTGGCCTTCCTCTCTTCCTGGCCCTAGGGAGAATAGGCTAAAAGCTCTCCTTGTATGCACTCCCTCAGTTGTCGAACAGCCCTGGAGGGGGAGTGGGAGAGGCTGTTTCCATTCATTGCATCCTGGGGAAACTGAGGTGCATGGTGGAAAAATGACCTGGCCAGGTAGTGAGTAACATTGCTGGCATTTGAAGCAACCTCTGTTCATGCCTGGTTTGTCTGTGCTCTTCTCTCATCACGGTGACAAATACCCAAGAGGAATGAGGAGTCAGTTTATTCTGACTGCCAGTTTAAAAAGTTTGAGTCTGCCATGTCAGGGAGGACATGGCTGGGTCAAGTAGATCACCTTATGCAGCCAGGAAGGGGAGAGAGATGAGAGGGAATAGAGATGGAGACGGAGACGGGGATGGGGAGGGGGAGGGGGAGGGGGACGGAGAGGGGGAGGGAGAAGGAGAGGGAGAGGGAGAGGGAGAGGGAGAGAGGGAGGGGGAGAGGGATTCTAAGAGCCCGGGAAGAGAATCCTAGAGGGTGAGCCAGGTCCCCTGGGCTCATGAAGAGACTGAGAGCATCTGTTTCCCAGGGTTGGACAGAGCAGTTGAAGTGGCACCCGTAATCCTAGCCCAGAGTCAGCCAGCAGCTGCAGTTTGACTTAGGGATGCATTGACCAGCAGTGGGAACCTTTGCAGGGACTTAACTCATCTGTAAAGAATGCTTGACATTTATTCTGAAAGATGTCTGTCTCTCAATTCTTGTCGCTCAAAATTATACTCCTGAAATATATTTCGATGTGTTTCAAGTGGTGTCTAATTCAATCTGAGACATCTATCAGACAGACAAGGAGATGGAATTCTTAAAGATTTTCAGTAAATTTTTCTAGGAAAAAAACCAGACTTGGGGTGCAGTGAGTCGAACACCCAGATATTCAACACTTCATTCCAAGAAATGAAGCCTGGCTGGGAAATCCCCTCATAAATATGTGTGGACATTCCAAGGTTTCTGAGGGGTTGAAGTTTTATTTAACCTTCCAAATCTTTGTTTTTAAGTATCCCCCAAAAAGTGTTACAGAGAAAAGCTGGATTTTACTCATTTACTTGCTCTTTCCTGGGATTACTGAAGTCCATGGCAGGGATTCATCACTCTGCTAGGATTTGAAGGCACTTTAGGAAGCTTTTTACAGTCTCTGTCTGTAGAATGAGCCCAGCAGAGCCACTGGGGACAGGGACTGGGCAGAAGCAGGGGCAGGCTTGTGGGAACTTGACGGCCAAGTACAGTGGGCCACTCTGCTTTCCGGACCAAGTTCTTGGTGAATCTGCTGCCCTCACTGGTCTTTATGTAGGGGCTCCATATTCCCTCCTGGGGTGAGACCGTGAACACAACTGTGTTTGGGGCTCAGGTTTGAATGGCAAGGGAAGCCCTATTTGTTAGATGTCTTCCTGGGGCCAACAGGCAGCTTCCATAGTCCTAGGAGATGGACATCGACTTTTAGAGAAGACAATAGAGAGAGGTGAAGTGTCTTCCCCACGGGCACTCAGCTGAACCTGAAGCCATGTCTCCCTCTCTCTTTTTTGGGAATCTGTCCCCATTATAATATTTCCTGTTTCCAGTCACAGGGAACCCTTCTCAAGGGAACCTATTCCTCCTTCAGACAACCACAGACTCCCCGACTGCTCCTCCAGCCCTCCCACATCCATCTCCAGCCTCCAGCCCTAGGTTTTAACACTGAGTTCTACAGGGCTGCTCTCTGGGTAGACAAATGCTTTGTGCTCCTGTCCAGCTGTGACCAGTTTTTAGACTTGTACTTCCTGGGCCACCTTCTCTCCTAAGAAAGAAATGCCCTGATGATTGGGAGGGTATTTCTTCAAGTTACTTGCCTAGAACAGAATCTGAGGCATTGCTCTCTTATGCCCTGTGGGGGCAGCTGGCCCTTGGATCTACTGGACCCCGACGGTGCTATGCTGTTGATCCTTTCTGTTCCTGAAGCATCTAAGACGTCAGGAAGGGAAATGAAGGGAGGGTTTGCAGCTGGTCCTCAAATCCCCATTACAAATAGAACACTAGGAGAGGTCACCAGGAAACAGGGTGTTTACAAAGAAGTTAGCAGTGCTGGGCATGAAAACAGAACCCTTGGTCCTGTCTCAGCTCTGCCAAAAGCTAAAGAACTGGTGGGTATGGACTTTCTGACCTGTGGTTACACTACATATTTGACAAAGTTTTTTTGTTTTGTTTTGTTTTGTTTTGT
>NW_022196900.1:8238027-8240741 GCF_008632895.1 Mastomys coucha
GTCCTAAACCAGAGGCCAGTCTCTGGGGGTTCCAACATGTCAGGTCCAACCACATACCCCAAAGAAAGCAAATAGAAATCAGGGTGAAAGGAAGGGAAGGAACTTCATCAAAGCAAACCATCTGAGGAGACAGGCCCTGAGCATTCCAGCTGTCTTTCATTGATGATGAAAGCCCCAGGCTTACACACACATACACAGACACACACACACACACACACACACACACACACACACACACAAAGAGAGGTGCGGAATTAAGCAGTGTGGGTCCAGCTGTGGTCTGGTTGATCTTTATCTTCGATCTGGTCTCATGGTGACCCAGGGTGTCCATGTTGCTGGATGGAGAGATAATAAGATCATCACTCCTAATCATAGGATTATTGTTTGTGCTGCTGAGGGTTGTGTCCCTCAGGACTGCACCAGGAGGGAGGCTCTGCTATTCCTAGAATCCTGAAGTGACTGCAGCATTAGGCAAATGTTGACTAAGAGGTGCTCAGGTGTCTTTTAAGGATCCTTAGCCAGACATTGTATATCAATCAAGATAACCCCCAGAGGGAACACCCTAAGCCTCATCTTTCAGGTGCTTCTAGAATCTTTTAAGTTGACTGTTGAACAGTTACCGTCACAGACAGATGCCTAGTGAGGGCGACTGGGTCCCAAGTGCATAAGTAATCTCATGTGATGTGACAGCTCATTTCTGTAATACCAGAATTTGGGAGGCAGAGGCAGAAGAACCCTCGGCGAGGCCAGTCTCATGGGTTGCAATAGTGTGACTCTGTAAATAAATAAGCAGACAAATGTATAAACAAACACTCTACCAGTTTGCAGCACCATCAGCACACGCAGGAACTCCACCTTCACGCTCTTGTCTGCAATGGGTCTCCTGCCCACATCCCTCCTGTTCAGTTTCCCCCAACTGAGCATATTTAAAGTAATTCTGATTCTGTGGTATGCCTAAGATGGTCCCCAAGCCTTTGCTACCTCTGTCTTTGAGAGCTGGGGTTCTAATCCCTTTGCCTTGAACCTGGGTGGCCTTTACCCTTCTTGATTAATGATGTGGGATAGAAGCGAATGTCTTTGACATCTGAGAGTCAACAACAAGACACCCTGAAGCTCCTGCCTGGGACAGATGGGATGCTCACTGTGGGGGTGGCAGCCACCATGAGAAGGGCACTGCTAACTGAAGATGCTCCAGTCAAGCCTCAGTCTCCCTCTGGGTGTCACCGAGTGTCCTCAGATGCCACGAAGAGCAAAAGAACCACCAGATGGATCACTGTCTAACTTCCTGATCCTTGATGCTGTAGCTTACATCAAATATATCCAAAAAGGGATTTTAGGGTGCTTTCATTAATGCAGTGGCAGATAAACCAGGACAAAGATCTTTGTTTCCCTTCTCTTAAAAACAGACAAAAACCGAAACAAAAAACAAATGAACAACAACAACAGTAAAAACCCACTGGTTGATTCCTTGATTGTGGCACTTGATTGTGGCAGAGGTCAGAGGAGAATTTGTAAGATTCAGTGTCCTTCTTCTACCTGGGTATCGAATTCAAGTCATCAGACTTGGCAACAAATGCTTTGCCTGTTGAGCCAACTAATGGGTCATTCCTTTTCCAGCTCTTGTGTGAAGCGGCACTGTTTAGTCCTGGGTAGGGTAGAACTTTGACTGCCTCATCTCTGGAAGACCCTGTACATCTACCTTCCTCCTGCATCGCTGAACTAGAGCTCCTATGGAGGAGACTTCTACTCCAAAGCTCCCTTCCAGTTCTCCCCTGTCTCCAAAGATCCTGGATGGATTTATTTCCTATATTCAATATCCACATCCAACTGATGAAGGCACAGAGAGTTCAGGGATGAAATAGAAACTCTGAGACACTCAGCATCATTTCAAAGCTCTCTGACAAGAAGGTCCTTGTGTGTGTCTCCATAGCAACTGAAAAACACAGAAATAAGAGATTGGTTAAACATGGGATGGTTTCTGCAGTAATGGAATTGGGTATTTTTGTGCCCAGAACAAAAACTACATTTAAAAATATTGTCCTTTTTTTGCATACATTTATATTTACCTCATTTAAAAACTTGGGTGTGTTATAATGACACTTAATGATGGAACAGGCAGTTTTTCCTCCCGACTTCTAATCTTTATTATTGATGCTTTTTCCTGGCTAAATCACTAATATCCACTGCTTTTTCTTAAAGAAATTTCAACTGTTATGAAAAAGTAGAGATAAAATAACAAAAGGGAAAATTGAAAACAAGGTACAAATCCGTCAGCCTACCATTTTGACATAGTGACAACTACATTTTTACATTTCCCTTTTGCTTTCACAACCTGTGTGCATTTGAATATTTTTCCAGGCGTTTCCACCTAATATTTTATCATAAGCATTTTCTGTGACCCTTCATGAATTTTATAGCTCTCATTTTTAATGGCTATAGAATATTTCTTCAAGGTTTAGACTTAACTACTCCCCTTCTCCTTCATTGAATATTTGGGTTGATTCCAGTTTTTAACTGAGTAGCTCTTTGATAGATATTTTTCTGCATATGGCTTTTGCCATATTTCAGGGTATTTTCTTAGGCTAGCTTCCCAGAAAGGGATTATTGAGTCAAAGCCTATGAACATTTTTATGGCTTCAAAGTATCTTTTGAAGAAGGTAGGTGTTCCATTTCATGAGGTCCCCAAACATGAGAGAGGAAATTTGGCTTACAAA
>NW_022196900.1:8240751-8283095 GCF_008632895.1 Mastomys coucha
AAAAAAAAAAAAAAAAAAAATCCCTCATCACATGTGCATGTTAGCATTTTGGCAAAAAGGCTGCTCTGATAATTTTCTGAGTAATTAAAACTTGCCTTTCCCAATGAAACAAATATAAAAAGTTATGTCTTATTTTATTTGTTTCTGGGGACAGTCTTTTCTGAGACACTTTGTGCTTCTGAGTTTTTCTAGCGTTCCAGAAACCCTGTTCTTTCCTAGGTACTCAGAGACCACAGACAGCTTTGGGCATGGGGTGTGGGTGGGGGTGTGAGTGGGGGATGATCCCATTCCAGCCACAAGATACCGTGTCAGTCTCAGCCCCTGTAGGATTCTTTGGACTCAGCATGTTGGTAGAAAAACTCCCAAGCTGTCTTTTCTAGTGCTGTGTGGACAGTGAGGTGGACCTGATCAGTTCTATGTCTCTTCTGAGAAGGGAAACAGAATGAATGAAATACGAATGGGAAGCCAGAAGGCTCTGCCCTTTATCCACTAACTGACTTTGAGAACGTTAACATTAACATGGCTTCCTCATGTCTGTCATGAGAATGAGGGTACAGCCCTGCCCTAGGCTGCTGTGCTGATCCTTTGAGCTAAGGATGCCCTGATGGTCCTAACTATGCAGCATCATCTCATACAGGTTCTAAGAACAGAGGCCACAGCAGGACCTAGGCTTTCCTTTGCTAGCTTAATGTGGAGAAGACATGAAGTAGGGGCACTTGGCTAGGGCAGGCTTCCCCAGGCTAGAAGTAGGAGCAAGGGTGGGGTCTGGGGTGTGCAAGCCTGTGCCTACACGGGTAGTGGCACAAGGGATGGGATAGGCAGTTTTTTTGAGTAGGCTATCTCTGTATGGGACCACAGAGTCACAAAAGTGAGGAAGCAGAAAACTGAGCCAGGATATGGGGGCTGTCTAGGGTAAGGAGCTGACTCCATTTTCTGAAGGGCTTTCTTCTATCAACAAACACGTTGATAGAATGGTTGTTGAGAACACTGTTACAGAGACATTGGGAGAAGAGATGAGATCACTTGTGATAGAGACTTTAATGGCAGTAGATTGAATGCTGGTAGTGAAGGTTGGGGATATCTTAGGTACAGAGAGACCGAGACCTTCACCCTGCATGTCCAGAGAAGGGACAAAGTAAGGAATTGGGAGCAAGTTTACCTCAGAGCAAGGTTCACACTCTCAGGGTGACAGGGAGTCGAGACTGTGATGAAGGGGGGAGGGCGTGGTTATTCATGCGTTAAGGTGGGGAATCTCAGGAGTGAGCAGAGATTTTTCCAGAAGAGAGTTTGTTCTTGGATGTGACATGGTGTTAGAGGCATGAAAGGCGCATACAGTTTGCAAGGCTGATGATGTGCAGAGACCATTATAATGAGACAAGTGGAAGTTAGTGGGCCTCTATGTTGGCCACACTGCCCCAAATGATGTTTATTTATTCAAATGTGAGGGATGTGTGTGTGTGCGTGTGCATACATGTGCTTGCATATGTGTAGGCACCCATAGGTCAGAAGAGAGCATCAGTTCCCTGCAGGGGTGGAGCTATATGTAGTTGTAATATGAATGAATGTGAATACTGGAGGTCAAATTGCTGTCCTCTGTAAGAGCAATGGGTACTAAAGTGCTGAGCCATCTTTCCAGCCTGATGAAACCCTGTGATTTCAAGCATGAAAGCAGAAGAGTGATTCTCATCTTGAGAATTGCCCAACATTCCTATCCAATGGCTGATTAAATATTTTGAAATAATCATATGGGTCATTGCCTATTTGTGGATCATGGAAACAATTAAAGAGGTGGGTAATCAGCTGATTTTTCCCTTTAATAAAATGGAGCAGAATAAGGTGTGTAGTAAGGAGAAATGTTTTTGCATGATGAGTGCAGACAGGATTGTGAACCTGATGGTCTCTATATCAATGAAGATTGACAGCTACAGTCTGTAGGCATCTCTCAGTGTGCATCACTACTGCATATTGCTGAACTATGTCATGTTGGGTAGACTACCTTTCTTATTGCAGAATATGGCATCCTTGGCCTGCCAAGTGTTCATAGCATTCACTTTTGCTGTGACAAAAGAGATTCCCTTTAACATGCCCCTTCTCCATTTGTGAATGTCCCCAGAGTACTACTGAGGCAACTGTAAACCTTTGAACCTGTAGGACTGAGGGAAGAGGAAGCTACAGCCCGCTGCCAATCCCAGGGACCATTCCCTCTTCCCAGTGCTACCCAGAGGAGTCAGGTTTTAATAGCCAGAGACAAGAGATAGTGTCAGACAAGGTGTGTGCTGAGAGAGGGCATGTCGCTGCCCTCTCTCAAAATCAAGATGAGGTTATGTCATTTATAAAATACCCATCACTTTAAACGAATGTCCTGTTCCCCTCTCTGACTTCAAAGGACACATTTGACAACACTTATACTTGACACAAAAATAGTAGTCTCATCTAGCATATTCATATTTGCCACATCTTGTGTATAGTATTCAAAGAGTGGCGGCCATTGTCTGTGTATTGATAGGGGAGCCAGGTTGAATGGAGGGCAAGGAGCCTGAAGATAGGGTGTTCTGCTTGCATCATATTGCACAGGCTGCTGTCCAATATCAGCCAGGAGATTCCTCAGTCACCTAGTTCTCTATTAAGCAGACCTGCACAGTTAAGTGTCTATTTGCCTTGGGAACAGGTATAAGGTTTCTTTTAGTCTTGTTTTTTCCAAGGTAGGTGGGTGACCAAATTCACTAGAAGCAGTATTAGTCATGTATCTAGGCTGGAAACAGTAAATAGATCATTGCTGAGACAGTTTTTGAAACCTAAGTAGATGCTCATATGAGTGATTCTAGGACAGAGTTCAGCGAGCAGGTGCTGCAGAGTGACTCTAGACTATCTGTGACTGTGCATACGAGCATCTTGGGAGATGCTTAATTCCAACTCAAAAGGCCAGCATGAAGTTCCCACTCTGACTACACAGAGACTGGGAACCTGGACTTCTTACCTTCTTTCCACAAAGCCATTCTGAGGCAGGCACTGCACAGGCTAGAAAACAAATCAACCATGGCTGTTGCGTGCTGTTTGTTAGAGCAGAACCCTCTCCAGCTGAGCTTAACAGAGTGCACAGAACCTTAAGACATCCTAAAGACACAAAGCGTGCATTCCCAGTTCTGATATGCAGTGGCCTTGACCCCATGTGTGAGAGAACTGGGCAGAGAGAAGGGCAAAGGGGAGCAGTCAGGACTTCAGATTAACTGTGATGCTGGGCAAGTCCTTCCCCCCTCTGGATGCCAGTGGTGCTGGTCTTGAAGGTCTCTGGATGTTCTGCTCGAGTTGCTATTCTATGACTCTGAACACAACCCTATTATTAGATTGGAGAGACCGAAGTATTCAGTGGTATGGCTGATATACTAAAATACTCACTGAATTGCTGTGTGTTTAAATCACTTAATTAAGGGCTCCAGGCACTTTCTATTATTATGATTGCTTTTTCCAATCCATGAAATTTGAATAGCAGAGAGTACTAGTAACTTTCCTAAGGTCACACAGCCTGAAAGGGACTATGCCTGAATTTAAAAGTCTATAGTCTAATTTTTGGATACCTTACATTGCTCATCATCACAGACGGGGTAGAGTCCCCACTATCCCCACTAACCTTCCTCTATTCTACAGCTTTTGGAAGCCCAAAGTCATCTTTAATACTTAAGCAAGTTCCCAGAGGCCGGTATTTTTGTGTTTACCTTGGATGCCAGCCTCTGTGTGTGGTAAGAAGTTATAGACATGGTTCCTGAGAATTGAGACTTCTTGCTTCTGGGTCCTGGTTGTAGCTCATCACAGTGTGTGCTTGTTCTGTTTTATTGTTTTTGTTTTTATTTTTGCCAAGATACAGAACTTATCTCTCCATCAGTGCCATAACTCCACTGCTCTAACATGTTTCTGTGTTTGGTAGACCTAACAAGGTTGTTGATTCTGGAAGAATTCTTGGGAATGGAGGGGCTGTAAAGTGGGAAAGAGGAAAGAGAAAATGTGCATCTGGTACAAATTGGGTTGTCTTCCTCACGCCTTTAAAGAGGCTGCTTCTCAGGTCTCATCCGGGAGAGGAAGGGGAAAATATTTATTCACCCATTGTTTCTGCTTGCCATTGTTCAAAGTTGTCCACATATTATTTCCTGTGCCTTTGCAAGGGGCTTATGTGTGCACGGCTTATGTGTGCACAGCAAACAAGCCCCATAGCATCTCACGCTTCCGGCCCCATGAATTCAGTCCTATGGCAGGAAGGAGAAGTGGCTGAGAGTTAAGACACTGTCAAGTTGTGTGCATCTCAAATGCTGGGTACTGTGGTGACCTTAGTAGCCAAGGCTGTACTGTGGCCTCGGTAGAAGGCCACCCAGAGGCAGGAAATGATAAAAGAGAGTGCTCAGTGAAGCCGGTGAGGCCAGAGTTATATGCTGGGTTGTGCAGTCCACCTATGAGGTATGCAGAGTTGTTCCCAATCAGGAACAGATACTGCTCTTGAACAGAAGTCCCCGACTCTCTGTGGTTATGATTTCCGCAGTTTCTGGTACCTGCAGTTGACCATGGCCCCAAAATATAGATGGATAATTCCTCAGCTTCCATTTCACACTTCCCTGTGCACACTATCTACCTCACTTCCTGTCAGAATGAGACATTGCATCATTCCATGTCATCATAAGAGAAGGATGGAGTGTGGACTAAGGAGAGTGCAAGGGAGAGGGAGAGGGCAGGGCAGAGAGAGGGGGGGAGGGAAGAGAGGGAGAGAGAAGGCTACATCCACAGGTGTTTATTTGGTATATTGATATAACTACTTTCATTTATCTTTATATCTTCCTTTTGAATCTTTTACTATGCCTAATCCACATAGCACATTTTATCAAAGTCATATATTTGTTAAAAAAAAAAAAAGGTGTGTGTGGGGTTCTGAACCATCTGCAATTTCAGGCATCCACTGGGGTCTTAGAATGTACCCTAGAGAGAAGAGAGGATGGTTGTACTGTTACATAGGGCCTTTCATTTTATGGGAACACAATGTTCTTAATGTATTTTAAGAAAAGAGATGAAAGACTGGTAGTCAGAGTCCCTTGTGAGACCACAGCTAACTGACATCTCTGCAAAGCCAGAGAGTAAAGGCAACTCCATCCCCAGCTGAGCCTCCTGCATCTTCCTCCTCACCCATTCTAGATTCCCTTTGTTCTCAGCCCACATTTTAGATGCTCTGGCCAGCTTGCCTGGAGAGATGGTCCAGACTTCTTCATCCTTTTGAAGTTTGGTCTCATGATTGCTTTGACTGTTCTTGGACCTCCTGGCCCTCATCCTGGGATCCAGGAGCACTAGAAATCCTCTAGGTTGTTCTTTTTATATGTCCTCTGCCTGTACAAAGTAACAGCTAGGCTGGCTCCTGGTACCCATTGAGCCTCAATGTCCTCCCCCCGCCCCTGCCAACACACATACTACTTTTTGCCTGCTTGTCCATTGTCATGAGAAACTCAAAGTGGCCCAGTCAAGCCATGGCTTTAAGATTCATGGAAGTAGCATTCCACTGGAAAAGCTTTTCTGCTGGATACCACCACCCTGACCTGTGAGAGCCCGAGCTTTCAATGTTTCTCTGGACAAGGAAAAAAGACTTAATCCTAACACGATCCCTTGATTTCCAGACCCACGTGTATTTGTCCCTCATCTCTGTGGGTTCTGCAAATCAAATGCAGGTTAAAACCAGACATTCTGACTGTACTATGTACAGACATTTTTTGTCAATATTCCATGAACAAGAGAGAGAGAGAGAGAGAGAGAGAGAGAGAGAGAGAGAGAGAGAGAACATGCATGGGCATTCATGTAGCAATAATAACTAGAGGCTATGAATTTGAGAGGGAATAAGGACAGGTCTTGGAAGGAGTTAGAGGAAGGAAAGGGAATGGGAGGAAATAAGGTAATTATATTTTGATTTTTTAAAACTAACTAAATGAAATATATAGATATGCAAGTATTATGCCATTATATATGAGAAACTCAAGTAGTTTAGGTGTCAGGAGGCCCAGTTATCTGTGGATGCTGAGGGACATCTGTATCCTAGATTCGTGAGACACACAGGCCACTCAGTGACTCCTACATTCTGCAGGTGAGTACCACAACTCCTCACTGGGTTGTTCCTAAGCTGGCCCCTGTCCCTGAGCCTTTAACGAACTTTTCTTTTCCTTTTTTTTATTGGTTATTTTCTTTACTTATATTTCAAATGTTATCCCCTTCCCCAGTTCCCCTCCCTCCCAGAAACACCCTATCACATCCTCCCTCCTCCTGCTTCTATGAAGGTGTTCCTCCACCCACCCAACCATTCCCACCCCCTCGCCCTCTATTCCCCTACACTGGGGCATCTATGAAGCCTTCATAGGACCAAGGACCTCTCCTTCCATTGGTGCATGAGAAGGCCATCTTCTGCTACATATGCAGCTGGAGCCATGTATACTCCTTTGTTGATGGCTTAGTCCTTGGGGTTGTGAATCCCTTCAACTCCTTCAGTCCCTTCTCTAAGTCCTCAGTTAGGGACCCAAAACTCAATCTAATGGTTGGCTGCTAACATCCGCCTCTGAATTTGTAAGGCTATGGCAGGGCCTCTCAGGAGGCAGCCATAGCAAGCTCCTTTCACCATGTACTTCTTGGCATCCACAGAAGTGTCTGGGTTTACTTTTCTACCATATCAATAGGTAGCTGTGTCCTGGTGCCGTGGCACATGCTCACACTGAGGGGTTCCTTGAATGGCCACTCACTCATGGTCACTCTTCTGCCATAAAATGGTTCTTTTTATTTGAACAACATCCTGTGGGCACAAGGTGGACGAAACAGGCATTGTCTATTGTGGATATGGCAGAGGTGGCAAACGGTGCTCAGCCAGGGAAGGTAAGCCAGCACCAGCTGTGTTGTTGAGGAAGACTCCCTCAATCTGCTATTACCAGGGTGATGGTGAGGCTTTCTGAGGGGTATCATGGAGATCTCAGTGTGGGCATTTGTGGACAGTGGGATAGACAACCAGCGTCATCAGTGGCTAGACGTGCTTCAGAGTCCATGCTATTGGACAAGAAGAAAGACTGACTGACCTCCTCAGGACACTGGTTGCAGAGCCTTCTCTGTGGTAGAGTCTATGGTGAGCAGTGTGAGGCTTTGAGCTTATATAGGCCAGTCCACATTCCTCTTCCCTATGTTTTCTTTGGTGGGGGTAGGGGCTGGTGGTGTCTGAATGTGTGCTTGCCTGTGTGGAGACCAGAGATCAACTTCGGGTGTTCCTTATTTTTTGAGACAGGGTCCCTCACTGAACATAGATCTCACCATTTGCCATTTTTTGTAGTCCAGCTGAGCAACAAGCCCCCAGGATCTACCAGTCTCTGTGCTGGGATTATAGGTACTCACACCATGTTGGGTTTTTATGTGGTTTCTAAATTCTGGTCCTCAGGCTTATACAACAGGTACTGGAGCCGCTAACATCTCCTCGGCTCTCTTGGGACCTCCTGTCCTGAGTCAGTTCTCCCTGTCTTTTAAACTACTGGCCATCATCTAAGACCTCCACCAACTTCTCAGGCCTCTCTCTACGTGGTCTCTAAGGCCACTTCTCCCTCCTGCAGAGAGATGGGCCAGTGTACAACCTAAGGGTGCACCTAGAAGGAGGGTTCCTTCCTGGTGAAGACTTTCACAGTACCCTTATTTACCTGCAACACAACTCCACTCTCCCCTTCTCTCATTCACCAGTTACAGTAAACCACCCACGAAGCTGCAGATGAGAGTTGAAGAAGGGGCCCTGGTGTAAAGCAATAGATGACACGAGGAGGCTTGCCTACCTGTTCCCACGGGTTACCTGTGTTTTCTGTGCCTTTGGGGCCTAATCTCAAGTACCTCTATATACTGAGCTTCCGGCAGAGTCTTTACATCGGCAACTTGACTTCTACAGGGAAAGTCAAGTGGGCATTCTTGAGAGTACTTTCCCCCCACTTTGAGATAGCAAAGCAGAAGCAATTTAGACCCCCAGGAAGTACTGAGGACATCAGAAGCAGCACCAGGACTAAAAAGGAGGTGTGCCAAGCCCCTGGAAAAATCCAAGGGGACCGTGGTGTACGATAACAGCTCATCCTGAGCCTTGCCAGATGGTAGCATCAATGGCAGCTGCAAGGCAGATGCGGTATATTTACTGGAACTGATCAACACAGCCTTTGGCAGTGAGTTGCAGAATGATATGGCAAGTGGGGTCTCAGGGAAGGTTCCAAAAAGTATACTTTCACATGGTAAAGATGAGAATGCATTATAGTGTTTTATCCTGCAGGTACATGTACTCTTCAGTGTGCTCTATCATGTAACCCATAGGAATGTGCACCTCTGTAATGTTTGTCCCTCTTCTGTGTTGCTGAGATCATACTAACCGAAGCCTATGAGCAGTGAGTGATAGGCACATGAATGTGTGAAAGTGTGGAAGAGAAATTCCCTTCTCTCAGCCTAGGCTACCCAGACAACAGCATTTGAGGCAAGTCTTAGGTGCCTCTGTATAGTAAGTAACATCTTGGGGAACAAGGGTGAAGGAAAGGGGCATGTGGCAGGGAAGGAGGAAGAGCCCATAAGAGGCATTAGCTGTGTGCATTGTGAGAGCACATTCCAAGTGCCTTGAGAAATTCCTCAAAATGTGGCGGAAGGTATAGCTCGGGGGGGGGGGGGGGGGGGGAAGAGTGCTCACCTGCTGCGTGCCAGGCTCTTGGAAGATTTCCTGTAGAGGGGGGAGAGGAAGAGACCAAGAGTGAGAAGAAGGTTATGAAACTATTGTTTTTTTTGAAACGCAGCATCTAGAAGAAAAGAGAAGTATTAGCCATTTTCCATTGGCTAAAAATTGGAAGGGGGAATTTAACTCTACCATGCTTGTAGACAGGACAGGCTCCAGGGCCAGAGAAAGCATTCAGGTAAAGGGATGTAGGTGTGGGCAGGGAACAATGGCCACTATGCACATAAATGACAAGAGAGAGGAGGTAGGAACGCTAGACAGGGCACTGGTTGTGTGCTTAGGAACCCACGGATGCACCCTCTCTCCTGTTTTCTCTTGTCCTGCTGACTTGTCAGGTTTTCAAATCCATCATTATGTGACATGCCGAACAATAAGTTCTCTAAGTTTCCTTTGCATAGACACAGCCAAGGTCTCATACAGTCATGGTTTTCTCCTGTTTATCCCAGAGGCAGCCTTCTTCTCTGACTATTTTAATAAGTTTGCTTCTAGCAGGCTAGGGAAGTCTGCCCTTTCTGCTCATTAATCAGATATACAAGGCAGGCTCTGTGCATCTCCTGTGAGATACCAAAGACTCATCTGACCCACATACTGAAGAAAGTCCGGTTCAGAATGCCGTGCACTGACTGACTCTTGGTAACCTCGTTCTGAACCAGGTCTGGGGCGCTCCTTCTAGGTGCCAGTGCCCTTGCAGCCGCTGGAGACAGCCTGAAGAATGCCCTTGGATACAGAGCCTCCTGGAACATTTGGCTGGATTATAGGAAAATGGACAGTCTACCCATTTTAGTCAAGTTCTGGAGAATTCGGGACATTAAATCCCCAGTCTCCACACGTCCCAGTCTTGCAAATTGGCCTGAACCGTGGTAAACAATTTAGACTAGTTGGAGTATGACATGATGCTTCCTTTTGGCTATTTCTACAACTCTACATTGAATGGAAGGAAATCACTTAAGCCCTCACGGCACTGTCTGGCAGGAGGTGGAAGGCCTGGCTTGGCTTCCTGCCCCATCAGTCCCACACCCACAGGGGACCATCTCCTGCTCAATTTCAGCTCCTAGGCCTGAGACAGCCCCCGTCTTAGGCCATAACTCCCACCTTCAGGTCAGATTTCAGCACAACAGTCTTGCTTGTCTTTTCCAGGTGAAAGAGGAGCAAATCAGCACTATTGGCCAGGCTCTATTTCCAGTCACCATGTGAGGAAACACCGGAGGGGACCTTTATCTTCAGATGCCAAGGAGCTGGGTCTTAGGTGCTTATCTAGAAACAACAAATGTGTACACAGGACGTCTCTGAGAGGGCTGTAAAGGAATCGGCTGCAGCATCCAGCATTGATAAGTTGAAGTACAGTCAAGCCCCATGAGCTGAATACAGGTATACCTTCCTCCTGCAGGCAGCACAGAGCTGGGACAGGAGAAGTTTGTGGCATAAAGCCATCTTATATGTAAAACCAAACTTTATCTGTGTATTAACTATATGCTCCTCCCATCCCATTTAAACATGGCCATCTCTCACCATAGATCTTCCGTTCGCCCGTTTGGAACAGGGTGGCAAGCTCTCAACCTAGTTCCACTCTGACTTATGAGCAAAGACGGACTTCAAGTGTGGTATTAAGTAGAACTGGTCCTTTGTCTTGTTGTTCGGAGAAAGAGGAAACAGTGGCAACCATGGTAAATTGGAGAATATTGCCTTACTTGATTTAATTCCAATAAAATTTGGCCTCAAGGATGCAGGTCCCGTGTGGTCAGGCCCAGCTGATTTTTAATAATCCACAAATTTGGGTTTTAAAGAAAGGTTTATGAATTTGCGTACATGCATATCTGTGTGTCTGTATGTACATGCATGTAGGAGTGCCCACAGAGGCCAGGGCAGGGTGTTAGGTCCCCAAGAACTAGAGTTGCAGGTGACTGTAGGCTACTCTTTATGGGTACCTGGAACTCAGGTTCTCTTCCAGAGCGCTACATGCTTTTAACTTCTGAGCCATCCCTCCAGCCCTACAAAATATGGATCTTAATAAACATTTCATAATTATAAAATGGAGTAATTATTAACTTTTTAATTTGTAGGGTATCACCAACCAGACTTATCTGTGGACCACATGGAGGCCTAGGCCACCAGTGTATAGCCTCTGGCTCTAACTGTCAAATAGAATAGCCCTGGGTGCTACAATCTTCTTAGGTAAATCTATCTAGGAAGTCAGTTACAGAACTGGCGGCTGCATTTTGCAAGTAATAGAGAACTCCAGACCCAAGAAAGCCAATTCCCCATGGTTAGTAATTTGTAATGGGTGTTATGCTCATCACAGAAGGCATAAAAAGGGAGCAAGAGTTAATCCATGGACAGCGTGAACAGATGTCAAAGCCACCGTAAGTGGGCAGTGTCCTAAGAATTCCCCCCCCCCCAATCTTCCTTGTTAGTTCCTTGGAACCCTACTGGCTCATGGTACCTCAGTCCCTTAAAAGCCTTTCAATGGTCCTGCCTGTCTTGGGTACGATCAGCACAGTGCCAACTTCAGGGAAGACCCACAGGGAGCACTATCCTGGGCTGGCCACTCTGAGCATTATCTTCCTGGCCTGAGAAGGGACGTGTCCTCATCCCCACTTTTCCTGAAGTGCACCAGTTAGTAACTGCAAGAGCTCCTGGGGATAGCATGTCCAAGAGCTAGGCTTGTTAGTTAAGGGGCATCTTGTCCCCAGGAGGCAGGTAACACACCTGATTCTATGTGCCCCGGTCAACGTTGAGTCTTTGCTGTTTCCTCCAATGTTGATTCTCATGTGTGGCTAACTGGGTGGATACCTTGGGAAATTGCTTGCCTTCTCTGGGCCTCAGTTCCTTCACCATTAACTTGGGGGCAGGCGGGAGGAGGCTAGATCGGGTTTCTTAAGGCTGTGCCCCTTGGTCAAGGTTTTGGGATTCCAAAATGTTCAGAGCACACCCCACGAGTCCTTCAAAGTTCTATCTCTGTGCATGACTTCCGTCCCTACCGTTCTACTCTGGGGCATGCAAGTAGGATCCTGGCTTGGCCTGCTGGGTGTGGCACAGCAACCAGGAGCGACTTGAGCTGTGTGGCTTTGGGACACTGCCACTCCCCTCTGAATCTCAATAGCCTACTCTGTCACATAAGAAAACCTCTGCGATCCCAGCCGGCCCTGGGTTGTGGAGCTCTGCATCTGCATGCGGGGCTTTCCTCGCGTGTTACATAAGGCTCTGGGGTGGCGGGAAGAAGGGGGCGTAGGGAGGCGCGGCGGGGACCGGCGGCGAGGTGGGGCACCGCGCGTGGGGGAGCACAGGGCGCGGCGGAGTCGGGTTTCAGAGCGCGGGTGACTCAGGCGCGGGCGGCAGCAGGGATCCCGCCGTTGCCGCCGAGCGCAGCCTTTGTTCCGCGGGCGAAGTGGAGCTAGGGTCCGGCGGCTGCACCATGACACACAGGTAGGACCCGCACTCCGCGCCCCCTGCGCCTTGACCTCGTCACCCGGCCTCCGCCTCACCTTCTCGGCCATCTCTTCTTGCAGGAGGACTGCACAGGACCGGCGCCGGAGGTGGTTGCTCTCCATCATCTCCACGCTGCTCTCCGCTGTCCTGCAGACGCGCGCTGCGACAGGTAAGCCCCAGCCGCCGTTGCGCGCCCGGGTGCTGCGGCGCCTCATTCCTGGACATAAAAGGGAGTACTTGCTTGGCGCGGCGCATGGGCCGTCTTGCCCCGGGTCCTCCGGGCCCCCGGGTTTCTAGGCGCTGAAGCTATTGCCTCAGCCAGGGCACACAGAGTATCTGAGCTGGACACGGCTCACCAGAGAGGACAGAGAGGGACTTCAGCTGTACAGTGACACTATACCGCCAAAGTATCCCAAAGTGCGCTGGGCTTCCGCGCTGAGGTCGTGCGCACTGGGCTGTGGGTTGACAGGTCCCTTGTACACTCAGTCCATGGGAAACAAAGTTCTCCGGCAGGGATACCTTGAAATCCTGGTCGTTCCTGACATAACAGAATAGAGTCGCTAGGGCGTTTGGTTCAGCCTGAGTCACGAGAGGTACCCATCCCTGACGGGCAGAGGCGCAGTGATGATGGACTAAGCCTGAGAAACTGATCTTTCTTTCTCTTCTGTGGGCCTCCGTTTCCCCTGACCAGGACCCAGAAGCTGTTGAGTTAAAGTGGGTCTGACTTAAAGTGGCGCTGCCGCTGTGAATCGCGCCTCTGTTGGGTGACTGTGGGCAATGCTTTTTCACTCTGCATGCCTCAGTTTCTTCATCTGAGAAGAAGGGTTAATAGACCCTCGTAGTTCCCCAAAATGTTAAGAAGTGTAACGGACAGATGGGAAATAATGTCCTTTCCATGCATCTGGGTACTTAGCAGGCAGAAAATAAGTGACGGAAAGATACCCTGCTCTGCGCAGGAAGGCTTAGAAAGTGGCGACTATGAAAAGCAGAAAACGCAAACCCATTTGGGCAGGTTCCTGTCCCTGCTCAGCTTTTGCGTTATACTCTTAGCAGAACCAGGTTTTTGGAACAACAGCCTCTCACCCCTTTGGACTTAGAGGAGTAGCACATAGCCCAGTTGAAAACAATGAAAGCTGAGAAGCATCATATAGTTCCCCCTGCCACCCAGGAAGCTGGGCTGGGATTGGTGGTCTTGTTTCACTCCGTCGGTACTTGAGGAAGCCTGGTACTGCTCTGCCTGTGGTCTGCAAGGGGGTGAGACACAGATGCAATGATAGCTTTTCCTGCCAGGGTGCCCAGCCTGGTGTTTCTTGCAGATCAAAGGGCAGTTGGAGCAGAGTTCTCCCAAGGATAGCCAGTGTGGAAACCTTGCAATTTCCCATATGACATAGGGCTTTGCCAAGTCAGCAGCAGAGGGCAGCTGATGACATCCAGTGCCCCTACGGGATCTGAAGACGGCTCCTGGAGCCCTGTACTGTATAGAACTTGCATGCAGTTTACATGGCTAACTCTCATCCAACCCTGCATTAGATGATGTCTGAACCGGGTTCCCATCTCAGTCACCATCCCAGAAGCTGGAGATTAAGGACTAAAGATACCCTCTTCTGAGCACACTGAACCCAAGCCATAGCTTTCTAAGTGTCTGCAGTAGGATTTGATCTAGGTACCCTTACTCCAGAGACTTTGCTGTCAACCATCAATAAAAAAGAGTTTCCCAGACGAGGATGGCCGTAAGGTCCTCCAGTTCCCAGTGAGTGCTGTACTGGGAGTGTCCTCCTCATGACAGGAGTCTGGTATACCTCCAAATCTCTTATACCCTGGTCTTTGCCTCATCTCCTTCCTAAGAGAGGAGGCCCAGGGGGGGCATGCAATTATCCTGAAGCTACTCAGTTATTCCAAGGTAGATCCGTGGTAGCCTGCAAGCCTGTGGGCTCTGGGAGACATTCCTCCACAGGGCCATTGTTCAACTGGCTGTTAGGAAATGAGGAAGGTAGGAAGGAAGGAAGAAAGGAAGGAAGGAAGGAAAGAAAGAAGGAAGGAAGGAAGGGAGGAAGGGAGGGAGGGAGGAAGGAAGGAAGGAAGAGAAAAGAAGGTCATGCTGAGCGTGATGTTTGTAATCCCAGAATGTAGAATGCTAAGGCAAGAGGATTGTAAGTTCAAGGCTGGCCTGGGCCACTTAGCTAAACTATATTTCAATGGACCCCCAAGACTTTATAACTTTATATACACCAGCCCCATAGATGCGGCTTCACAAACAACGATACTAAGGTAAGGTCATTTGTCCATGAGCATATGGCCTTTATCGGTGGAAGTCCAACTGGAAGAATTTATGCTCTTGACCACTAAACTAAACTCGTAAGCTTGCTTCTTTCCCCTGGTAGCTAAGCAGCTTCTTAAATACTAAATATTGATTTGCCATCATCTAGTGACTCTACTCCTTAATGTCTATTCAAGTGAAAGAAAATCATATGCCCACTCAAAGACTTTTATGTAACCGTTCATATTGGCATTATACATCATGACAAAGTATAGAAACAAGCCGGTTTATCAACTGCTAAACAAATGAATAAATCATGGTATATCCATTCTGTGAAATACTATTCAACCATAAGAAGGGAGGAAACACAGATCCATGCTACAACATGGTAAGTGAAGGCAGCCAGATAAAAACGTTCATGTTACCCGAGCCCACTCAAACAAAATTTCTAAAAAAGAAAAAGCCACCAAGATGGAAGGTATCCTTAGTTGCTTAGGCCTAGGGACAAGGGCAGGGGTGACTAAATGGGCAATTGGGATCTTTGTAAGGAATGATCCAAGTCTGGACTGTGGTGGCTGAGATGTCGCACAGATGCATTAGCTCATGTAACTGCCTTCCCCGTGAGCTGCACATCAGACCCCAGCAAAGCTGCTTAGAAAAACAAAAAGAGCCAGGCTGTGGTGGCACAAGCCTTTACTTGGGAGGCGGAGGCAGGCGGAGTTCTGAGTTTGAGGACAGCCTGGTCTACAGAGTGAGTTCCAGGACAGCCAGAGCTACACAGAGAAACCCTGTCTCAAAAAACAAAACAAACAAAGAAAAACAAAAAGAATGCACTTTGCAGACACCCAGTCTCAGGTGGGTGAAACTTCTTGTCTGGTTCCCAGGCAGCCTGACACAGAGCCTGCACGTGGCTGCCCACTTCCAGGCTGCCAGTGCCATCAAGTACTGGCCGCCTCCGGAAGGCTGTTCTGAGTCCTGGCTGCTCCTCTGGGTCTCCAGCTCTATTGTCTGTGCTGTACCTGAATGCCACCATGGGTAAAGCTCCTATAGTAGGGATGGAACACAGGCGTACAGTAATCTTCAGATAGTGGATTTATTACAGACTAGATCTTTGTAAGCTTCCTAGTTGCCCCTCCATGACCCAGTTTTGAGGATTGGAAAACCCAGGCTTCATCGTGGACCTATTCTTTCTGTAAGTCGAGATGACTAAATTCTCCTTCCAAGCCTCTATTTTCCCATCTATGAGATGGGGTGGCAAGATTCTCTTGGCTCTATATTTCTTCTAGCTTTGAACACTGGGAAATAAAACATCATTTACCCAGCTTGAGATTTATGCCACCTGGTTCAGCAAACAGATGGAGCACCCACTGAGCCAGGTCTCCTGCACACTGGGGATAGGAATGAGCTAGGCCCAGATCTCCCCCAGGGGGCTCTGAGTTCACAGGTAGAAAGAAAAGGTCACATCTCACTCCATATTTACCTCAGCCTGAGGGCGCTCACTCTTCCTCCTCCTACATCAGCCATCATGGCCCCTTGTGTCTCTGAAGAGTTGGAGCTAGGCTGCTGGTCAGCACTGCAGGCTCCTCTCCCAGTGAAATAGCTGGGTTGGAATGGCTGCAGTTTTGGAGGGTGAGCACTGTTGCTGGAGCAGCTGCTGTTGTGCCTGCTAATAAGGTACTGGTGTGTGCAAGTCATCTGCTTCTTCTGCCTTCTCCCAAGAGAATACCTCCACTCAGAAGAGTGCGCCTTGAAAGTCCAGCCCAGCAGAAACAGAGCACCCTGCCCTGTGTAGGGGTGGGGTTCCCTATCTCTCAGGGGTGATTGCCACCTGGAACTTTATAGTTGTCAATTTGGCTCATTAAAAAAAAAAAGAAGAAGACAACCTAAACGCATGTCCCTAAATGCCTGGACTCTATCTTTCTTGACTCTGAGCCTTTTCCACGAGAAATGTATTTTTTTGGTTTCTAGTTTCCTCTGAATGTTAAGGTTTTGAGATTTCTGCATGAGGCAAATAGTTCGTTTTCTTTGTGGTATAATAGTCCCCTCTGTGACTATACCTGCTGTGAGTTTTCCATTTTTCTCCAGCAGCATGTGGGCTGTCATGTAGCTGTGGAATCTGACAGTGGGGTATGACTGTTCTCCTGTGCATCTCGGGACACATGTGTAGGAGACATTGCCTTTAGTTTCCTACCTAGATGTGGTTCAGAGTCACAGGGGTGAATATTCTCCACATAAGCAGGTACTGCTGGCATGCCTGCCTCTGTTGTGGGCATCAGGAAGTGATAGTCCCCATCCTCATATCCTGGCCAGCATCCAGCCTCATCACTGCATTTAATGTGAAGATTTCTAACAGGCGCCAGTTAGAATCCTAATGAAGCCTTTATTTATATTTTCTTTACTCATGCATATGAGTATGTGTTTCTCTCCTCTTTATGTGTGGGTGTGTGTGAGTGTGAGTGTATGTGAGTGTGTGTATGTGAGTGTGTGTATGTGTGTGCACACCATCACCTTATTTTTTAAGACAAGGTTTCTCACCTGTTAGTGTAGACTGCCTGTCCAGCTAGCCCCAGGGACCTTCCTGCCTCCACCTGCCTAGTACTGCTGTTACAAGTGCACACTATGGTCACTTGAGTGATGTGGAGCAGAAAATCACCATGGTGAGAGTGAGTGACATGGCATGGAACCTGGCTGTGGAGTGTCTAAGTGACATAGAGTAGGCTCGCCCACCTGAGAACAGAATGATGCAGATGGTTCTTGTATATGCAGATGGACCTTTCTTAGACCAGAATTTAATCATGCCACTTACTTGCCCTGATTGTATCTAAGATGCACTTTTGCTTCTTGCTTGAGGGCCCCACCTCCTCAACAAACACAGAACCTATTGGCTTAGGCTCATGATGGACAGCTATAGCTTTCTGATGCCAACATCTTTCTCTTTGCCCAGACAACCCCTTTTTGAACATGCTTCTGTTCCACTTCGTCTAGCAATACCATCTTCCCTTAGAATTCTGCCCTGGGAGTGACCCCTCTTTGCCCAAGCATTTTGGGTGCCTCTCAGTGACAGGGAACTCAGACTGTATGGTGACCATTGATAACTCCTGCATCCCCTGCTGCACAGGAAGAGCCATGAGAGAAGGCCTGGGCCTTGTCCAACTCTGAGCCCCAGAGCCTGGCACAAGTGGATACCCAGTAGGGCTTTTTAGTGAATAGAGGCAGGAGTGAACACATCTGACTTTTCTTCTAGTATAATATCCCCCATGGTACATAAGCCATGTCAAACCTCCACAGCCCTGCCAACTGTAGAGTGACTGAGTAATCAGAGAACTCTAAGTGACTTACAGTCTCCTTCCATAACTTTATAACTGAGCTGTCTGGGATTTGAACCCATGTCAGCCTGCTCCTTGTTATTTTTGATTGTATAAGCTAGGCGACTCATTTATTTGCTGGCTCATTTATCCTCTTATTTCTAATGGTCACTCTGTAGTCAAGGGTGGGACAGTCGTCTTTCCTCTTCTGGTTAAATTTCTGAGTTTAACTTTGATGGCTACCACCCAGTCCGTTTGAAACGGGCCAAAGATAAAGGTGTAAGCTGAAGTCAGTTTTATTCTACATGGGAGCCAGGCTTCCTGTGAGTTGTTGTCCCATTGTGTTGTTTCCTTATACACTTTTTAAAAATTTAACAGCATAAATCTAATTCTTTAATTTCTATATTGCTCTTTACTTTCATTCAAAAACATATGTGTGCTGCCTGTGTGTGTGCATGTGTGTGCGTGTGTGTGTGTATGTGTGTGTGTGTGTGTGTGTACGTATGTGTGCTTAAACCTACATAGCTTTGATGATTATTGTCTTAAAGCCAGGTGAGGGAAGTCACCCAGGTTTATTCACTAAGACATAGATTATTTTTCTAAAAAAAGATTTATTTATTTATTTATCTATTTATTTATTGTGTGTGTGTGTGTGCATGCACACGCGCCACAGAGCATATGTGGAGGTCAGAAGACAGCTTCCCTCTTGGTTCTCCTTCCATCACGTGAGCCCTAGGGATGGAACTCAAGCTATCAGGCTTGGAAACAAGCACCTTTACTCCAGAGCCATGTCAATGGTCCAAGCCATGAATTCTTTAGTAGGCTGGTTGTTAGATCATTGCCTCAGGAAATGATTGGACTCCTGGAGTACATTGGTGTGGGCAAGTGAGGGTAGACAAAGGCAGCCAATCCTACACAACTCAGTGAGAGACAGCAATAGCTGAGGAGAATGTATAAACACAGGGCTTTGTAGTCAGAGCACATGATTGAGGGGTGGGAACTGCTGCTGTCAGCAGAGCCCAGAAAAATGGAGACAGTGTTAGAGGTCTTCTTAGAGGAGTCAGGGTTACTAGCTGGCCAGATTCTGCTCCTCATTAATGAAAGGACAAGCAGTCTAGGATAGGAGTAGAACCTACAAGAGGGTCCAGAGCAACCTATCCCTGAGCAACATATAATGGGGAGATAATGGGGCCAGTGGAATTCAGTGAGTACAGCCCACATAGCTTTTCCATGAGAACTTACTCAGTTCTATTCAACTGAACTCAACCCAATCCCATCCAACAAAACTAACCAATTCTTTAGTCCAACTGAACCAGCATGGCACAACTGATTCCAACTCAGCCCAGCCCAACCAATCCAACCAAGTTCAATTCAACCCAACTCAACCCAACTCAGCCCAACCCAAACCAATCCAACCAAGTTCAATTCAACCCAAACCAATCCAACTCAGCCCAGCCCAAACCAATCCAACCAAGTTCAATTCAACCCAACTCAACCCAGCCCAAACCAATACAACAAAACTCAATTCAACCCAAGTCAACCCAGCCCAAACCAATCCAACCAAGTTCAATTTAACCCAAAGCAATCCAACTCAGCCCAGCCCAAACCAATCCAACCAAGTTCAATTCAAACCAACTCAACCCAGCCCAAACCAATACAACAAAACTCAATTCAACCCAACTCAGCCCAGCCCAAACCAATCCATCCAAATTCAGTTCAAGTCTTTTCAGCTCAATTAATGTCATCTAATTCAGTACAATCCAACCTAACTCAATGTAGCTCAAGCCAACACTACTATATTCAACGCAATACGACCCAACTCAGACTAACTCATCCCAACCCAATTCAACAAACTCAGCTTAACATATCCTAATCCCCTTCAGTCTGTTTTTTTATCCATGGTAACATGAAGACCAAAAAAAAAAGAAAGAAAGAAAGAAAGAAAGAAAGAAAGAAAGAAAGAAAGAAAGAAAGAAAGGAAGGAAGAAAAAACTGTTCTGAAAGACTATTCGTAAGTGACCAGGACTCCAGCTTTAGGATTTAGGGAGCACCTTTCTAGGTTTGAGAAGCTTGGCTGGAGTCTGGCTTGCAGGTAACAGCTGTGGATTCCTATGGATGAGAGTTTCAAAGAAAGCCTGGCTGAAAAGTCTCTCAACTATATTCTCTTTAAACTAGCTTCCTTCCCAAAGGCTCTCCTGACAATGTCTTCAGATGGCCTGCCCTTCTGTTGTGGCTGCTTGTAGAAATTACTGTCTTCTCCCCATAATTCCTGGCTGTCCTGTTCTTTCAGGGCTCTCTGGAGTGGCGGTGGGGTAGTTAGAGAGGCTGATTCACTGTCCCTCCTGGGAGAGACCCACAAGCCAGTACTGGAGGCTTTAGTACGGCAGGTGGCTTGTGAGCTGAAGGCTGTTCTGAGTGTCCCCATAGGCCGACAGAAAACTTGTGCACTACTAAACTAGGAGCACTCACTGAAAATGGAGAAAATAGAGGGGTAAAAACAGTGTGTGTGTGTGTGTGTGTGTGTGTGTGTGTGTGTGTGTCTGTGTCTGTATGCACGTGCGTATGGAGATCAAAGGACAACCTTTGGGTGTCAACCCCAGGTGCCATCATTGTCTTTTGTATTTGTTTTGTTTGAGAGAGACAGGGTATCTCACTTGCCTGGAAGTCACCAAGTAGGCTATGCTAACTGGCCAGGGAGTCACAGGGATTCTCCTGTCCCCACCTCCTCAGCACTGGAATCGGACATACCAGTGTTAAATAGTCAGCCTTTAGAAGAGAAGATTTTTTTCAAATTCCATAAAACGTAATTAAAGTGATACATAGTCACTACAAAAGCCTGGAGCCAAACAAAAACAAACCAACGACAAAACTGAAAACAAAAACGAAGCAAAAGGATTTGTTTTTGTTTTTGTTTTTGTTTGTTTTTTCAAGATAGTTTTTCCGTATAACAGAGCCCTAGGTTTCCTGGACTCACTTTATGGACCAAGTTGGCCTTGAACTCTCAGAAATATCCCTGCCTCTACATACAAGTGCTGAGATTAAAGGCCTGTACCCTACAGATTTTTTTTAATAAAGATCACATGACTTTGACTTGTGACTTGGCAATAAAGAAAGCCTGCTTACATGTGGGGGATTCTTCTTTCACAACTGTTGCCCTCATGCGAATAGGCCCATATGTTAGAGAATAGAGTATTTCGTTGATGGCTCTCGTCCCTTAATAATCATCTAGTTGCTTCCTTAGGAACATTAAGCATTCCCTGATCGTCTTTGTGACTGAACTAGCATTGCGTGGTGTAGATACCACAATTAAGCTGGTTCTCTTGTAGGCCTTTAGCCGCTGCTGCTGGCTCATTGTAAATCCTATTGAGGTGACCGCAACATCATCTCTGTCTGATGACTACTGTGATTATTAGTGACCACAAATTCCTAAAACAAATCATTGGATGCTTTGTTGTGGTCTTTGGCCAGGCCATGGTAGTTTACAGTCAGGTCACAACCAGGGAGAAAGCCTCTGCCTCGCCTTTGACCTGGGCTGCTGCCTCTTCAAACCTAAATGAGAAAAGAGGGACAGCCTCATGCTCCTGCCAGGGTCTGCACACTTCCTCACGCTCCTGCCAGGATCTACACACTTCCTCACACTCCCACCTTAGCCAAATGGAGAGGGGGCTCCTCTTTTCCATCTATTCATCCATTTTTGCAGTGCCTTGTGGTAAATGCTAGAAGGTTTGTCTGTTTGTTTTGTTTGTTTGCTTGTTTTGTTTTGTTTTCAGAAAATTGGAATGTGAATGTGCAGTTCACAAACTTGGTATCTACAACCCCTAGAAACACCCTAAAGATTCCAAAGGAACCACACTCTGGTTGTTCGCCTTCATGCAAGCTGAGGTCCAGCCACCAGTGGGTTTTAAGAGTGTCTGGCTCAACCAATGCTAAGGAGCAGCAGTGTTAATTAACAATCAATCCAAGCAGAGCACGGTAGTTCCCACCTATGCACTTACAAAGCTGAGACAGGAGAATTACCAGGAGTCAAGACCACCCTAGGCTACATAGTGAGATCCTGTCTTAAAACAGCAACCGCACACACACACACACACACACACACACACACACCACCCACATACGCACACACTCATGCACATCCAAAGCCAAATCCTCCAGTTCTTCTTTTAGAAGGAGATGGTCCTGAGTCCCAGACAGAGTCTATATTTGACGACAGTCCAGGTGGCAGAGCTGGTACTCAGGAAGAGATTTACGACGTGTGGTTCATCCCTCTGGTCTCTAGGGTTCTGGGTTCAAATCTTAGCTCTGCTACTTCCCTTTGACTGATGAATTTCTTAAGCTGGGACAGGATTAAAAAGGACGAGTCAGGAGCCTGTCACTGATGGCACAGCTCAATGCCTCATTAACCCCTTTCTGCCTCACTAAGGGTTCCTTGGAGCTAGGACCTTGCTTTTACTTACCTGTTTCCCCAGCATAGGCCACGGTACCCAAAAGCCACATTGAGGACTTGAATTCATTGAGGAATGAGTCCTCAAAGCCTGGGGCTGAAGTGATCCCCGAGCAAAGCCAGCATCGTAAGTCCTATGACATGAACACCTGTGTGCTGGAGGCAATCGAGTCATTGGTTCTGGTTATCGGAGGCGGTGAGGAGCTTACAACATAGATAAGCCAGGGCTTACAACACAGATAAGCCAGGAAGAGTGTGTGTTTGCGGGCTGGAAATGTAGCCAAGTGTTAGAGGGCTTGCGGAGCGCGCACGGAACCCTTGGTTCAATCCCCAGCACAGCATAAACCACATGGTGGTTGTAAGCAATAGAAGTTCAAGGTCATCCTCAGCTACATGATGAGTCTGAGACCAGCCCGGGCTAAATAAGATGTGGCCTGAAAAACAATCCCTGTTTGGTTTTCCATGCTGGGAAATTATAACTGTTCCATCCACTGGGAGGGAGATGCCAAGATCCGGCTGATGAGTAACCGTTTCATCAATACCCTGTGCTTCTCCACCTTCCTCTCTTCTCCACCAGGCTTACAGCTGCTTGCCTCTGGCCTTCTGTCCAGCCCAGAGAAGTACAGTGACTAGCTCAGCTTGCTGGAGGTCATAGTCCAAATTGAAAACAGAGCCACATCTACAACAGGGCCTTCTGGCTTCTAGGTTAGCGCTCTGGGACTTAGAGGGCTTTGCATGGACCCGGGTACTGATAAGCATATAGTGCTTTCTATGCATTTTTATTAAAATTTGTCATATGCTATGTTTTAATCACATTCCCACCAACTCCTTTTAGACTCTCAACTCCGCATCTACCCCAACTTTGTTTCTCTCTTTCAGTTTCCTTCTCTCTCTCCAAAGAAATAAAAACAAGTGAAAACCAAAAGAAAAAAAAAGCCAAGACAAAAACAAAACAATCTACAATTTGGCACCCTCTGCTTCTCTACCCCCAGCAGAGTTTGTTTTGCATTGGCCAACTGCTCTAGGCATGGGGCCTGCCCTGGTGTGGTTGATATATCTAGTGACACTCCACTGGAGAAAACAGACTTCCCCTTTCCCAGCAGGTATGGATTATAAGTAAGTTCTGGGTTAGGAGGGACACTTTGTGCTCGCTTCCCCTTCTCAGTGCTGGGAGTGTGTCTGGTTTGAATCTCTAAAGGTCGTCTGTGTGCTGCCACAGGCCCTGTGAGTTCATATGTGCTTCAGTCCTGTTGTGTCTGGGAGACACCCCTTCCTCAGACTCATCAACCATCGCTGGCTCTTACAATCTTTCTTCTCTTTTTCTGAGCTTGAGGGGAGGGGTTTGATGAATTTCTATGGTTTAAATACATGCTTTGGTTACAGAAATGTGCACGTTTCATATTTATCAACTATAAGTACATATGACATCTGTGCAGTTTATATTTATCAACTATAGATACATGTAATTATATGTTATATGTAGAAATTATATGCATATTTGGTGTCTATACACATCTATGTTTCATATATAAATATTATGTATATATAAGCTTCTATATATTAAGTGTTCATGTGTGTGTCTGGCTTTTAGGTATGCATAGTGTACACATAAGTACGTTGTAAATTAGCGTGTGTGTGTGTGTGTGTGTGTGTGTGTGTGTGTGTGTGTAACACACCCAACTCTCAACAGTCCTATGATGAGAGAGAGTTGAGTCTCAGCGCAACAGGAGCATACAGGCCTGCTCCATCTCCAGTAGCTACCCTGGTGTTTCTCTCTACAATTCAGTCTCTGGCATCTTTCTGTTCTGTTGTGGTCTGTGAACCAGCACCACCTGGGGACATAAAAGAGCAGAGTCTCCAGCCCCATTTGGAACCCAGTAAGTCAGAATCTGCATTCTAATGATCACGTGGTGGAGCTTATTAATTATTATTATTGTTTCTGATTATGTTGGCCCTGACTAAAATCTTTCCCATGATAATCACTCTAATAGGCAGAGCAACAGTCTTCCAGAGGAGTCCATACCCCACCCCAATCATGTATCAGGCAATGTGGCAAAGAAGAATTAAGGTTACAGGTGAAGAGACACCACCCTGGATTATCTGGTTGGATGGAGTACATCCGCCAGGTCCTTGTGTGGAAGAGAGAGGTGGAAGTAAAGGGAGGCTGGAGTGGGGTAAGTGAGGGTGACTTGAGCAGTGAGTCACAAGCCAAGGAAAGAATGTGGGCAGCCTGAAGAGACTGGACCCAGCAAGGGCACAGGTTTTCCCCTGGAAGCTTCTAGAAAAATCTGTCTTTTCTCCCTAATTACAGCAAGACCCATTGGCTCTCTAATGTCCAGCTAAGTCTTTGCTGATCTGAGTCCCGAGTTCATGGTGATTGATAAAAGCAGAACTAGGCAGTGGGTATAATAATTAGTCCTACTTCCTCTGTGGACCTACTATGTGCCGCTCTGGCCTGGTCTCTCAGACCTTTGCTCTGAATCCCTGGGGAGTCTCACCTCATGTTCTGAAGGCGTGAGATCAGAGTGAAGAGAGCAGAGCACTTAGCATTGTGCCTGGCCTGTGAGATGAACTTGGGCTACCTGCTCTTGTTGAAGGAGTTCATCCAACTTTGTCCCGGGTTAGTGCCAACCAGGTCACCCCCCTTCCCCCTCAAGCTCACCACGGGAAGGAGGCAGCTATGGCCAGGAGGAGGGTTGTAGCATGGACCAGCTGGAGCCTGTGTTGGCATTCTCTTGTTCTTTGTCTGTCCAGGCAAGTTTCTATATATCCCTGGGTCTCAGGTCCCCAATCTGGGAAACGAAGACGTCAGACCAGGTGAATTCTGCACCACCATCATTCAAGAACACTTTCACATGTCTGTGTTCAGTATGGCCCAACTTTGTGACAAATGAGGGCATCCATGTGACTGAGCAGGGCCCAGCTCAGCTGTCTGGTCCTAAGCACGTCCTCGCTCACTGACGGTCCATTCATGAGCAAGGCTCAAATCTGCCGAACAACTGTGTATATTTGGTACCAAACAGAGACTTCAGCTGCTCTGGCTGCCGAGTCAAAATGCCAAATTACTCATTCTCCTGCAGAAAGCACAGGGAAAAAGGAATCATTTCTCCCTGCACAGTTTTTCCATGTGACAAATTTTCTAATTTTACTTCAGGTTAAGCCGACTCTAGCTCATGGCTCCGTTTCAGAGTCTCCTGACCCCTTTTGGGATTCAAGTTTCCTGATTAAAAAACACAATTGGTTTTGTTGACCTAATATTTGCAAAAGTGAGCTGCTATCAAATTTGTAACAGAACGTCTTCTTCTTCTCTACTCTGTGATGCCCAGCAATGGCTTCTTGGTCTAGTTGTTTGGTTCTAGGCCTGGCCAAGTCCTGTTCATTCTGTGTATGCAGAGACTTTTATCTGCTAAGGGAGGGGAAAGCTGGATGAGATGGAGCCCATGTGGCTGGATGGAAAAGAGATTCCTGGTATGTTCTAGGGGAGGTTGGTTCTATTGAGACTGTTGGGATGGGAGCTCACACCTGCTGCCAACTGTGGGTCTGCTTAGAGGCAACTGGAGCACTTTTAGCATTGGAAAGAGACTCATGGCTGTGTTTGAATGACATGAATTCTACTTGTGTGGCATCTGCAGCATGCCATCACTGTCTTCCACCCCCTTGCCACCTTTGGGGTCATGTCTCTTTGGCGTTGCCTCTCTCTGACCTCTGGTTCATTTCTGTGCAAGCAAAGAGGCTTGTCCAAAACTCATGTCTTATCGTGTCCCTTCTTCAAATCCCTCTATGCTTTCCATTACAGTAGTGAGCTCTGCACTGCCTGGGCTGCAGCCAAACCCTCTCCTCTCCCATCTCTCCTGGCTTCTGGCTCCAGCCCTGCTGGTCTCTGAGATCACAGGCAGGCTCACTCTCATCCTTCCAAGCTTTATGTTTTTCATAGACTTGCTCCTTGAACTGTGGCAGTCCCTGAGCCAGCTGCATGGGCATTACCCTGAGATAGTTAGGGATGCAGAGTCCTTCCTCAGATCAACAGCATCAGGCTTTATGCTTTAGATGCCCCTAGGCAATGCATTTGATGCCAAAGTGTGATCCATGGGCCTCTGTAGCCTGGGGAGTAGCCAAGTCTGGCAGAGCAGGTTTGGTTTCAGGCTCCACAAGTTAACAGTTGGTGACCTTGGATGGCTTCTTAATCTCTCCAAGCCTCAGTTTCTCCATCTGTAACAGAAGGGATAAGAATAGGTTGTGTTGCAGGCTACTTGTGGTCAGTAAATGCAGCAATGTCCAACCCCTCTCAGCTTGGCACAGTGTATGTGGTAAACACTCAGTAAAGGGCGAATAGTTTCACAGAGTGGGTGTGAGAGGGACAGAGACAATCTGGGGATTGTGGCATTTATTAGAGCACTTACTAATGTCATGGACATATGGGTAACAGCATGGTGGGGTCTGAAGGGAGGAAATCAGGGCCAGTGTGTCAGAAGTGAGGGTCCCTTCTTATAATTCTCTGAGGATGGGGAAGTTTTGCAGCATAAACCTGGTGTTTTCTGATTCCCAGGCAGGATCAGAGAAGGTGATGGGGAGCAACATATGTGGCTACTAATCCCCTTTATAATGTAAAGCCACTTCCCAGGTGAGAGATTCTGGCACCAGGAAGTCTGTCAGCTAGGGACTCACAGTGCCCACCCCAGAGCCTGTGGAGACACCTGGGAGGGAGGATAAACTGCTGAAGGCACTGTAGCCTGAGCAGCCGCTGGATGCTAACATGACATCCTTATAGGTCACAGGGCCTAGGCCCAAGCTCAGTGTCACCAGTAAGCCCTCCTGTGGCTTCATTCCATGTTGGTTTACTCTGTTAGGGAACAGAATCCATCTGCAAGTTCATTTCACCAAGGACCCAGAGAGGGTCCAGGTCAACACCACTCACCTTTGGAGGTTAGGGTTGTTGAGTCTTCAGGGACAGGGAGAGCAACAACTGTAATTAGATGTAGGAGAGCTGAGCCCGCTAAGCAAAGATGGGCAGACAGAAATAGTTGTGAAGTTCTGTGGTACAAAAGGCTCATCTACCTGTGGAAGCCTGGTAGGTTTTTTTCAAACTCATGCATCTGTTCCTTTGCTTTCACTTAAATATTTACAGTAGGCAAGATGATGTATGATGTGCTGGGTATAAAATGATGGACAGGCAGGCCTGGTTCTACTTGAGGATGCTAACACTAATGAATCATTCAAAACAATCCTTTGCTGATGATAAATGGCAAACAGTTCTGAAAAAATAGAAGATATGTTTTTAGCTTAGCACTCAAGAGAAGGGGGAGACAAGAGGGTTACTGGTTCCAAGACAGCCTGGGCTATAAGGCAAGACCAAGAAAAACTAAAGTACAGGACTCTAAAACACACACACACACACACACACACACACACACACACACACACACACACATCCCATATTTTCATCTATATGAGGGCATCAGGGAAGTCGTGACCTGTAAGATGTCGTTCCAAGGATGAACAGATTTACTCAGGGAAGGGTGCTGAGTGGGTAGAGTTGAACCTAGTGGGTAGAGAACAAGGTTCAATTCCCAGCACCCACAACTGTCTGTAACTCTAGCCTCAGAGGATCCAAAGCTGCTTCTAGTGGCCACTGCAGGTACCAGGCACCCACGTGGTGCACAGGCATATATGTAAGCAAAACACCTATATATATATATATATATATATATATATATATATATATATATATATAATAAAATTTAAAAATGTTTTAAAGAAGCAGGCTGCCTTGCTCAGAGTGCATGAAGAAAAAGGAAAAAGAGACAGAAAGGGTCCCTGGGAGAAAGGTAGAAGATGCATAAATATCCTGGCCTAGGTACCATGGCCCCTCAGGTCCCATATGGTGCTCACAGCCCAGGAATTGGCATAGGATTAAGGCCTTGGGTCCTGGAGGAGTGCAGAGTGGAACTCTGGGTTTGGGTACCTGCCTTGTTTCTACCTGTGCTTATAGGAGAATGTACTGATTCCAGTGGAGGATGAAGGCACTCCATCTCTGCAGCCGGAAAGGGACAAACTTAAGAGACTGAGAGAAAATGTAAGAGAAGCAGGGCTGGAGTAAGAAGCCTGGGCCGGGGTAAGAGCTCCTCCCAGGTCATTCCCGCTGAAGCTCAAGAAGAGGAGAGGAGCATGGGAAAGGCAGCTAGGTCCTCCGTGTGGCAGTACTGTAGGCATACATATTTTGCAACCTACTTTTAATAAGGATTCCAACTTTCCTCTAGACCACCACGTTTCCTCTTCCTCTAGTGGAAGAGGGAAGTTATTAAGATGTGTTCAGCAATAGTTCATTGTGGGCAAGCTTGTTCTTCATTGGCAGCTCAGTTCTGTAAGCAAACACCAAATATAACTCAGCACTGCAAACCAGTCCTATAGACAGGCAGACACCAGGCATGAACCGGCAGCTACAGTCCAGTCTTTTCAGCCAGCAGACACCAGGCAGTAGCTCGATCCTGAAGAAACCACTAGGCTCGCCAACCAGCCTAAGGCAAGGCTGCACAAGTGGCAAGCTGCCTTTGGAACCTCACGAGCAGTTCTTGAGTTTCTCTCAATGGCCGTGTTATCACAAGTCGAACTCAACAACGCTATGTAAGGCGAACCAATACATGAGTGTCATTCATGAAGAATAACGAAGCAGAGCAAACCAAACCAAGGCTCAGTGCTCATTTCCCACTGTCTGTGGCGTTATATTTATACTCCTTCATCAAGTGTCCTTTCACGTGTCTGCTATAACCAAACATCCTTTCTCCTGTGTCTTCTTCAGGAAAACAGTCTTTCGTGTCTTTTCTTTAACAAGACACCCTTTCACCTGTGTGCCCCAGCAAAACATCATTTGGCATAACATGACTTTCCAAAGATCTAGAAGTTTCCACTTCATAGTACTAGTTATCACTCTGCTCTTTCCTTCTCGGTGGAGGGTGTTGAGAATGTAAATGTAGTGTGAGTGAGCCTTGGGTTCTTCTTGCTGAGGCAGAGGAGGGAGCTAGGTTCCAGACAGAGTGTCTGGATAGGGAGACTAAGGGAGCAATTTTTTCAGAGACAGTTGCACCTGTAGTGCCCCTCCCCCATCCATCTCTCTAGTGGCTTCTCTGAATGCTGACTGCTGTGCAGTGGTTCCTGGCTGAGTGACAAAGGCCTGTAAGGAGCCACATTGTTTATTCCCCGGAGCATGTACTTTATTCAGCAGTTAGGAAGTCGGGGTAGGAAACCAGTCACAACTGGGGAGGAATCCAGACCATCACTAAGAGAAACAAAACACCCGTGTGTGTACTATGAAGTGAAAGCTGAAGGGCTTTGAAGCAGGAGGATCTCCTTGAGTTTCTAAGCTCCTGTGGCTTGTGGGCTCAGTCACGCCTACAGGTGTGGGGTCCTCTCTCTCTGATGATGTGAAACTTGGGTAGAGAAGGTATGTTATGTAGAACTGAAGTTCCCAAATTGTGGAAGAGACACAAGTTATTGTCCAGGGTGCCAGAGTGTATTTGGGCAAAATTTTTACTCCATTCATGGCCCACACGGGTTAGGGCAATGTACTGGATGATGGTATGGAGACCATTGTGGTTCAGGGTCTTGTAAGAGAACTCTGGGTTCCAAAAGGACTTGTGTCTGTCACGGTTGCACCTCCAGAATCTAGAATGGCACCTGTCATACAGCTGGTGCTCCATTAATGCTTGCTGCATGAGTGTGTGCATGCATGTGCCTGTGCATGTGTGTGTGTGTGTGTAGCCTCCAGAAGCTTGCCTTCTCAGTCCGTGTTTACCTTTCCAGGAATAAGTGAGTGGGACTGCTCTCCCATGGGAAGCTTGGGTGGAATGTGAAAAATCTACCTCATGAATATGCATGCAGGAATCCAGCCAGTGCTGCCCCAAGCTCAAGATTTCGAAGAATCACTCTTTGGAGGCAGCCTCCTACCCAGTGTGGTTCGTGCTGCACATTGGCTCCTCGTGGGTGAAGGCACAGTTTATCGTTCATGTACCTTGCTGGCTAGCCCTCCTTTCTCATGGGTCCTGCACTGTCTAGCATCTGGGCATTGGGCATGGTCTATATGGGCTTTTCCAAACTGCAGGTGAGACCAACCATCAGCAGCAATACAAGGTTTCAGAACCTAGTCTAGAAGCATCTGCTGCTGTCTGGGTGAGTGCAACCCCCACCCCTTTCTGGAAGTTTCCAAGAACACTTGAGCTCAGGTGAGTTGTCTGTCTGTCCCCTATCAGGAGCATGGCTAGCAGTGAACTCTGAGGTCATTAAATAGACTTCAGATCCCAGCTTGGTCCCTTACTAGTGCTGTGACCAGAGCACCTTACTCAGGTGTGGAATCCACATCTGGACAGAAGAGCAGAGGATGTTCTGCTGCCTAGACTGCATGAGATAGTCAGTGGGGGATGCTGAGTCTGACGAGAGCATCTGCCCAGAACTGGGAGCTCCTGAGACCTTGGTCCTCACTCTTCTGGGTAGCAGCAGTATGCCTGAGAGCTTCCTGAAGTACCAAGGCCTGGGGCATCACCCCAACTCTCATTGAGGCACCTGTGTTCTGAAGCTCACAGGAGCACCGGCTCCCAGACAAAGTGAGGAGCTCAATGTGAACTCCTGTGCTATGGGAACAAGATCATGTCTGACCTGTTCTCTCTGAATGTCCAGGACCGACAGTGGAAGGCACTTTCTAATCATGACATTCACCTTGCACAGTGGTCCCGGGAGCTAGATATTGCATCATCTCAATGCCTGCATAGAGACTTAGGCTCAGAGAAGTTGAAGAATGAACGCAAGGTCCCCAGCTAGGAGGTGATTGGGCAGGGTCTTTCTGGCAGATCACTCTGGCATCCACTTCTCTGTCTTACTCTCTGCAGCATGCTGTGGGAGGCTGGTCATCCTCTGGTCCCCGCAATGTGCCTGTCTCTTCATTCTATTTCCTGGCACCTCTAGCACCTTGCAGATTCCCTCACAGCTTCCTAGAGGCCACAAGTTCTTCCTCCGGCAAACATTTGGAGACTGTCAAGTTGTCCTTTCATCTGAGTTAAACAAGAATCAGTCTGTTTCAAAATATGACTCTGGGGTCACCATCTGTCCTGACTGTTCCCTTAAACTCAAATCCCATTGCAGAGCCAGGATCTCCTGTAGCAGCTTTCTGAAGGCAGATCTCTGTGACTGGGCCAGAGAATTTCTACAAAGACGTAGTGTCTTTGATAACAACTGCAGAGCACATTTCTAAAATGTGCATTGTTTATTGTGCCCTCATCAACATCGTTCAAATCATCACCAAGGACCACAAGCCCCTGGACAGGTTCAATGTACTCTTTTCTCTAGTGGGCATCTTCTTGCTGTCTATCAGGCACCTTGCTTGGCATTTTGCCTTCTTTCCTTTCTCTGGAGCCACAGGTGGGCATGGCCTGGGTCATTTGGGTATCGCCCTCACCATGCCATCAACCTGAGCCTTGTTTTATTCATCTTAGGGACCTGGTGTTTTCCAAGATCCTTTCTAGATTTCAAGGCGACCCTGCCTTTCTTTTTCTTTTTTGCTTTAGAGAGTGTAAGCACGATTTCACCCTGCCTGCTACAGCTGGGAGCTCTTTCTGCTATAGCAGCTTGCCTGCCCTGGCTGGATCCACACCAGCGCATCTGTGGGGACGCCCCGGGCCGTTCCCAGGGCAGCTTGATTTGCCCGGGGCGTACATGCCAAGTGCTGAGAGAATGCAGGCAAGTGTATCTCCTGCCGCTGCCAAACTCCCACATGCACTCTGCATTCCAAGTCCCCCAGCCCCGCCCTCTCCTCAGCAAGGAAGGGGGGCTGACTGTCGGGACAACCGCTGGAGGAGAAGGAGAGATTCCTCCTAAAATGGTCAGGGGAGCTTTCCTCAGAAGCCCTCCGAGGTGCCCTACTGCCTGTCATGTGAAGTGAAGTCTCCCAGATCTGATGCTCAAGTGCCTCTGCTCCAAGGAGAGAAAGTGAATGGGCTCCATCTCCTTTGCCCTCAATCTCCTTACTTGAAGTAGGGAAGCCATCAAGTTAAATGTGCTCATGTGTTTAGCCTGAAATTGGCCTGCTGGTGGCCTGATAGTTATGGTTCCCGTAGCTCCTGGCAGTTCTTTGCCAATCACTTTTTTTTCCCTCCCCAAATCATTCAAATCTTAGCTTTCCTCACTTGGTCTTCTTTCTGGATCCTTTTCAATGACCCCCCTCTTTTAGGCCACTTCCTAGAACTTTCAGGAGATGAAGAATCCTGCAGGTCCCCTCCTGTCTTTGAATTATGATCTCCAGACTCAGGCCTTCTATGTCAGGTCTATGGGTATTAGCCACTAGGCTGTGAACCAGGTGGGGATCAACTCTCTTATTTTCTCCTTGCCCTCAATGCTTGCCTAGACCAAGTCCCGACAGGGTTGGATGAGGGATGCTAGTTTGTGGGCAGACACGGGCAGGATCGGGATAAAGTGGTGAAAGGGCAGCTCTTCCTTCCTCCTCAGGGGTCTGATTTTTTTGTGGCTCTGTTCCAAAGGGTCTGAGGCCTGTGGATGGCCACTTATAAGAAGTTTGTTGACTACTTTAGTAGCAAGTGTACTATACCCAAAGATTCAAGAGACACCCTAGGATATGTTTCACTTATAGACGATTATACTCAAGAAAGCTCCAGAGTCACAAGACTTCCTCAGACTCACCCCCATCTCTCCATGACATACCACCCAATGCCTGTCTCTTTCATGAGCTTGGGCTTTATCCATACAAGAGGACCAGGGATCTCAGAGTTCTGCTTCTGGCACCCGGAAGGCTAGACAGTCTCATCTGATCTTGCCCAGTTGCCTGAGCTGAATGTCCAGCACCAGGATGGGCCATGAGCACCCTCCCCAACAGAGGCACAGAGAAGGGGAAGCATGTGTTATTCACAAGTCCCACCCAGAACATTGTTCCAGGGAGAGGGAAGGTGGAGGCGGCTGGAATTTCATCTGAAGTCTGAGAAGCCAATGTGTCTCAGGGGCACTCCCAGCCCAGCTGGATGAGAGCCCTGGGCAGCCATCTTGCAGAAGGCTACATTTCCCAAGCCTTCCTGCTTAAGGGTCAACTGAGAACGTGAGATTGCAGACCTTGACTGTATTATGTCTAGACAGCAGGGGTCAGATGAGGGTGGAGTTAAAAAGTACATGTTAACTAAATGTTGGAATTGGTGAACAAAGATTGACTTTTATAAGAGTTCTTTATGATCAATGATAATAATTATATAATGCTAAGGTAGGCATACAGTTATTCTTGTTTAGAATTCACTAAGCTGGTTCATTTATGCATTATTTGTTCATTCAATCATGTATTCACCCATCCACTGTTTGGCTTTTGCCAAGTCTCAGGCGAGACCCTGTGTCCAGAAGCTGTAGGGGGAGTCTGGAGGCTTTATAGGAGAGACAGAAGATTTCACCTGTCCCCTGCAGCACCTGCAGGCCAGTGGGAGACATGGACAAGTGAACAGATGGTGACAGAGTAGTGAAAAACTGGGACTTCTGGGAGACCAGGCAGGGGGAGAGAGTTGCTTCTGGGACATGGCATGATACATCTGTAGATGAGCAGAAGGGGGGGTCCCATGAAGAGTAGGGGCTAACAGCCTTCTTCTCACTGAAGCTGAGTGGCTTCCCCTGGCTGTCTGTCCATCTCTAACTATATGTGGGACATGACAGACTGGGACAAAGCTGAGGAACCAGGTGCTTCCGTCACCTTGGGAGGAATGGGTCTGTTCGGCTCTACACTAGACAATCCTTCCATGGAGCAACATCAGCTCCTCGTGGCTGGCTACATAACCCTTGCCCAACAGGGCCTGGATCTGCCAAGCCCATCCTCTACCCACATACTTCCAGGGACATCCCTACATAAGCTTCTTGCCAGTCGCCCTCCTTCTCATCAGTGGGGAGCATGTGGCATCCTCCCCCTGGCCCTGGGACAAACTGCTTCTTATCCGTAAAAAATCTGGTGATTCACACAGTCAACCTGGCTGGGAAGCCACTCAGCTGCTAAGTTCCTATGTTACAGGGAAGGCTCAGCTTTCCAAGGATGTCCTGGGGCACTTCCTGTAGCTATCTCTTAGGAACAAGCGCTGGATTCTTACCCCTACCCTCGGAGTCTGGGTCTCCAGCTAGGCAGCAGACTCCTGCACTGCTTGCTGTCTGCTCCACGACTCCAAGACTGGATGTAGGCCACCATGGTAGCCTTAGCTGCAGAGCAAGCTTTAAATTTGAGTGTGAGCCATAGATAGACTCTTCCAGGGTTAGTAAATACATAACATTCACGATTCCACCCCCCAAATCTGTGGTGTTTTGGTGTAGATCCTGAGATCCCATAAGTTCTTAGATGCTATGAGTCCAGGTATCACACTCCGAGCGCCTCTAATGTCCTAGGAAAGCAGACGGGCGATGGGGTCTGAACCCAGGTCATAAAGGTCCAGATTGAGGCTTTCGTGGGTGGCTGGATCCTTCTGTGCCACCACCTCTGTGTCTGCAGAGCAGGGTTCACTGTAATAGCTCTTCACTGGGTTCTTGTGAGTGTTGCCTGTGGAGTGGTGCTGATGTACATCAGGAAATCTATGAGGTACCCAGAGAGCTGTTAGAACAAACATCACAAAGTGAGTAAGCTAAAATGTCAATAATTTACCATCTTGCGGTTGTGGAGACCAGGAATCTGAAATTAAGATGTCCGGAGCCCTTCTCCTCCAAGCTGTTTTCCCCGCTGGAGTCCCCGAGCTGAGCCCTCCAGAGTAGCCCTGTGGGGCTGGATGATGACTCATTACAGCTGATGTCATCTTCAGGAGTCAAGGCCCTGCTCACACTCAAAGAGCCTTTGTTCCCCAAGTGGAAAGCAAAGTCCTCACACTAAGAGAATTGGATTGCAAACTCTTCCCTGATGCCCTTGGCATCCCACTTGGCACTTGCCACTTGTCCCACAGTCTCTGGGGTGACATCACACTCAGGTTTGGAATCAGGTGTGGGAAGGCAGGTGAAGGGAGGGATCAAAGGCTCACACAGCAGAGCCTGAGGCACACTTGCTGAGACTCGGATATGGATGGATTTTATGGGAAGGCTGGTCCCCCCCTCTGTCTCTCTCTGTCTCTCTCTGTCTCTGTCTCTTTCTCTCTCTCTGTCTCTCTGTCTCTCTCTGTCTCTCTGTCTCTCTCTCTTTCTCTCTCTCTCTGTGTGTGTGTGTGTGTGTGTGTGTGCGCGTGTGTGTGTGTGTGTGTGTGTGGGTGTGAGTGTGTGTGTACATTCCAGGTGAGGTGAGTCTCAGAATGAGGAATGAGGCCATGCTCTGCAAGCTTGATTTCTGCAGATTATTTCTTTCTGGCTCTATTTAGCCAATCACATTCTTTCCTTCCTGGCTCAGAGATGTAAGATGCTTGTGATGCTAATCTGGGACATGGTATGTTGAGTTGGGGGCAGAGGTCAACAAAGAATCAACTTATCTAGGCCTCTGACTAAAACCCGAGTAATCCGTGTATGCCAGACCCTGTGTGTTTAGCCCCATGCTCACTGAGTGATGGATCTCATATTCTCAGTCAGGGTCCACCATGTCCACACAATACACACTGGAAGGCTCAGATCAGAGAGGCCAAGTGGCTAGTCCGTAGCCACCCGGCTGGTTAGTGGCAGTCTCAGGACCCAGTGTATATCTATCTGATGTTCAAACTGGCCCTTGCCTGTGGTTGTTACCTTCAACAGGGTATCACACCCACTTAGACCAGATTCTAGAGAATTCTACTTCCTTGAGACCAATCAGGAGGGGGACAACCATCAGCCTTTGTCATCCTGTTGTTTATATCCTAGTTTCTAGGATGTAAAGTGGGACTAACAGTTTCTTCCACTTTGTAGAGAATCAAGCATGAGGAGGAACGGGTCTGGCAAACTGTTGAGGAGTTCTGGGCATGGGGCAAGCCCATAGCAAAAGGGACTCTTGTCACTCAGTTCATTCACAGGTCACTTTTGTTAAGGCTTTGCTGGAGACTGAGAGGTAAGCTGGAGTGGTCCACGTGGAGGCTCACGTAAAGATGCAGCAGGTGCGCAGGAAGAGGGTGGGTCCACGGAAGGACAGTGAGGTGCTGAGAGCACAGAAGGTGCTTGCTTGGGAAATGCCTTGAGAATGTGGAGGCAGTGGATGCAGCAGGCAGAGCCCTCTTCCAGTATCACTGCTGACTCTGTACGGAGCGGAGCGAGCTGTTCTCTCACTCTCTAAGAATCTCTCGTGAGAAGTGAGAGAGTACTTTCACCTTGCTGCCCCGTTATGGGAAGAACAGGTGTGGAGATGCCTGGGAGACTGGAGAGATTACCACTGGGCAGGTGACTTCTGTTACTTCCAGAGAAACAAACTGTAGCCTTAAACCCCAGATCCTAGACCCTTATTCTCCATCCTCTCTATGGGTTAGAACAGAAAGGGGAGGGAAGGAAAGAGGGAGGGAGAGGGAGAGAGAGGCCTAAAGCAGAGGAGAGAGGGAAGGAGAGAGAGAGAGAGAGAGAGAGAGAGAGAGAGAGAGGCTTGCTTGAGGGAGTGCTCACACAGTAACTTCATTGAGAAGGAAAATTCTTTCGCTATATATGAAAACCGGAAAAAGGAAGAGGCGTTCTCAGTTTACTTGGAGAAAAATGCTCTTCTGTAATTCAGAAAAATGGGGTCTTTGATCACTGCCCAGCCAGGTCTCTTTCTAAGTGGGTTCAGGACTTTTCCCTGGCAGGAAAACATTCTTCTAAGAAATGCTTTGGGAGGTAGGTTTGTCTAAGAACCTCTTGCACTTTGCTGTGTGGCCTGGAGGGTGCTGTATTCATGTCCCTCACGTAGGGAGTCAGGTAGTCCCAGGGCCTCTTGAGACCGGAGGGTCCTCTTAGTCTCCTTACAGGGCGGGGCTGGTTTCCTTTACGGGCAGGGTGGGATGACATTATCGAGGGCATGGTTGCTTTCCAGTTCTGGTGAGGCCAGGAAGTCTGTGGAGGAGAGCTGTTCTTCTGGCCCCTGTAGGAGTCATTTCTTCCAGGCCTGAAGGAATAGCTGTCTAGGGTGGTTAGAAAAACTGGGAGGCAGACAAGGAGGATGCAGAATTGGAGGCACTCCGACCTGGCAGGGGCTTTGGGAAAACATTTAGTCCAGACTCTAGCTTGTAGATATTGAGCCAGGGACTTGGAAGAGGCAAAGAGATTTCTGAAGCCATGTGTGGAGCTGGTGATTGGAGGCTATCTTAAAGGCTAGTGCCTTTTCTAGCATCCTTGGGACATCTGAGAGACCACCATATGGAAGTTGACATTTTTTCTACCCTGGGGCCAGAGCTCTGCCAGCTGGTGGGGTGGGGCAGTCACAGGGAAGATGGGCTTAGCTCAGCATGAGAAAAAAACTTGAAGATGTAGAATCTTCTTAGGGCTGTTGACTGGGAGTGAGCTCTCCAACAGTGGAGGTGAGCAAGCAGAAAGCAGGTGGTCTTTGATGGATGTGGGCCAGAGGAGATTGTCCCCAGAAAGAGAGCTTTCTTTGTCATAAGTCTGCAGCTTGTTAAACTCCTCATGTCTTTTCTTTCCAGACAGTGAGAGCCTGAGAAACCACAGGGGTGGGGTGCGCCTTAGGCACACCCCAGTCCTTGGGGTCACTTCTCTGCATGGATGTCCAGGAACAAGTCTTAGATAGGCCTGTTAATAGAGACCTGTATGTGGTCTCAGCTACGGGGGGGTGGGGGGGGTGGCTGAGGCAGGGGATTGACAAGTTCAAGGCCTGCTTGGGCAATTTAGTGAAACCATGTCTCAAAATAATAAGTAAGAAGGCTACGGGTAGGCCCAGCCATGCAGGTTTTGCTTAGCATCTGTGAAGATGTAGAGTCAATACTCAGAACTGAGAACAAAATATATTAACAATCCTAAGAAAGGTGGGCATTGCTGTTCCCAGTAAGATAACCAGGAAGCCACAAGGATGATATAGGGGCTCGCCTTCAGCCTCAGAGCGGAAGTTGAGGTAAACACAGGGAATTCTGGACTGGAGGGGTCATGATAGGTTCCTAAGGACAGTCATCCCCACCTTACCTGCACAGCCCGTAGACTGCTTGCTGGCTGTGGCCCAGGCTACAACCACCATGGAGACTCCTTGGCCAGAGGGACTATACACACCATAGGTGAAGACCAGCTAACTGCTCTCTCAGCTTCCTGAGCATGAGTGGGAAGGGCGGCCAAACGGAGAAAAATATCTTTGCCTCCCCAGGCAATCCACGTTGGAAAAACAGGATGAGAGCTATTCCTCTGGGTTCTAGGCTCAGCGTGGTCACAGATTACGGTATGATGTCATGCATCTGCTCCTGGAACGCTTTCAAATCTCTGTGGTTGGGATCTGGGCTCCTCTTGGTTTCTCAAGCCAAGCACAATCAGTATTCCTCGGACCCTGGGCGGGAAGTTCTGAGAAGACGCAGGTCCCCGTGCGGCCGCTAGGGGCCGCTGCCGCCCCCGGTGGTGGAGTGTTCCTGGCTGTGCTGCAAGGCTCTTGGGACTTATTCCACTGCCCAGCCTTGACCTGGTGCCAGAGGAAAGCATCTAAGTCACTTGAGGCCTTAAATGCTGACAAGCAAGAGCCCTGGGCTCAGGTCCCAGATGGTCATCTGTGGAGTAGAGCTTTGCAAAGCCAGACACGGTTCCCTAGGGACACCAGGCTCCAGAGCCGGGACAGTACCCGACAGATAGGCTAATCCAGCCAAACGTGCAGAAGGGGAAACTGAGGCTGGAGGGCAAAAGGAGGTACAGGTGTCCAGGGATCTGTGACAGAGAGGAGGTGAAGCGAGGGATCTTGTTTCTTACCTCTTCCAAATGCTGAATCTACTAGTCCAGTTTGTTTCTTCATTGTTAGGTTTCTTTGCTGGTTTCCATGGAAACTGGCATCCGGACCCTTGGGAAGAAAGTGGCATCCTATGGGGACTGCTCAGATTTTCCTCTGCAGTGTTCTTCTCTAAAGCCCTCTGATGACGGCTCCCTATTCCCTTGGGAGGGGCCACCCTGAAATCACTGAGGACTCTGCACCGAAGTTTCCAAGGGCAAGAGGCCCAGGCTGTTTCTGTCTGCCCTCCTTTCCCCAGGCCACGTTGCAGACTACCAGCTCTGCCAAACCCTGTGCGTGTACAGGGAGGGATGCCTAGGGCTCTGTTTGTAGGATGAAAGTAGAATTCCTTGTGTTGGGGGTACAATTGACGGAGCCTGGAAATACTGGTGGGAAGATGCAAAAGATAATATTAGGGGGCTGGAGAGATAGCTCTGTGCTTAAGAGCACCCACTCTGGCGGAGCACCTCGGCTCACCTCCCACAGCCACACGGTGCCTCGTAGCCATTTCTCTTTCCAGTTCCAGGGGATCGGACATTCTCTTCTGACCTCCGCAGAAATTGCATACACATGGTACAGGGAAGTACAGGCAAAACACTCATACATATGAAAAAACTTGAAAAAATAATAGTGATGTAGCAAACAGCATGAGAAAAGAAGAGAAGGAGGAAAGGGAAGAGGGGGGAATAATAATTAGATGATTTCTGTGTCCCTCACACTCCACTGAAGATAGATCCAGAAGCTCGTGTATGCTCGGCTCTACCCTTGACCCCATATGTGCCAGGAATGGAATTCTGACTCAATGTTGAAGGAACCAGGGAGCCATTGAAAGTGTTGGAGCTCACAAATAGCATGAATGGATAACCGCTAACCATTCCTAGACACAGAGCTTCTATTCTGAATGATGAATGTTCTGGGTTTGGCTCCCTCTGCATCTTCAGCACTATACCAGGCACAGCATGGGGATGGACTTTAGTTGAACAACCCCTGCCCAGGCCCCACCGCCGCCACTGCCGCCACCACCACCACCACCACCACTACCACTCCTACAACCACCATGAAACAACTCCTATGCATTAAAGAAATAAAAGAGCAAGACTGAGTCAACCCCATGAGGTGTTTGAGGGCAGTGGTGGGCAATACGCTGACAGCTCATCTTGTTCAGTCCAGTGCAGATAGGGGAATTGAGCTCAGAGACAGGGAGCAGTTAGCTCATGAGCACAGCTGGGACATGAACTTGAGCCCGACCTCTCCTGCCTGGGGGCTCATTGCTTGCTCTGAGGCTGTGTGGCTTCCAAAGAGGCTCCCTGGGCGATGGAAGGAGCTTGCATGCCTAGATGATGGATGAGCATGCAGGTGGTTGTAGGGTGCGCTGGAGGCTGGCCCTACTGAGGCTCATTAGAACTTCAGACTCAGAGCCTGGATGTTGGTTTAGCCAGCAATTCCATCTTAGCCAAACCAGCAAGCTCCAGGCCAGTGGCAAACCCAGTCTCAATAGTTCCTGAGGAACAGGTTGACCCCTAGCTCCTGCATATGCATTCGTTCAAATGTACACACACACACACACACACACACACACACACACACACACACAGACAAGGATGGGACCCATTCATGCCAGTTGGACCTCCAATTTAAGAACTATATGGAAAAATAACAAGGTAACTATAATAGAGAATTGCATGCTGAATGTTCTAGATAGACAATTTTGTTCAACACATGAAATTGCCCTATGGTAAATGTTAAAATCTGTGGAGAAGTGTGAGCCATCTCAATGACCCCAGGCCAGAGAGTCCTATTAATGGCCCCCACCAGCAGAGTTCCCAGACTTCCAGGCCTTGTCCCTCCAAGATGAAGAGATATCTTCCCACCAGCTGTGACCTCCTCCTCTCCCTTGCCCCCAGCACAAAGCCATCTCAGGACAAGTCCTGGACCAAATTGCTGAGCCTGTTTCTCTTGGCTTCCAGGCTCCTCCTTCCCGCCCCTCGTGGCTGCCTGAGCAGGTGGCCTTTCCGCTGGAAGCCAGGGATAAATGAGCCAGCAGGCACAGGCCCAGCCCTGAGCATGGGTCACTCCAGGCCAGGGGTCGTTCCCCGCCATAGCATGGGACCTTGCCTGTGGAGGAAGGCGGGGCTGCCAAGAGCAAAGCTGAGGACTAGGGCTTGCAGCAGACTCCGTGGCTCTCTTTCTGAGGCTGAGTCAATGGAAGGAGGACCCGTGGCCCAGCGCCTGCACACTTGTCCTCTCTAGCTAGTCTGAGACCTTCAGATGAGTGTGGGAGGAGAGAGGGTGTCTGGAGAGAGTCTGCAGACTACAGCTTCTGCTAACTCTATGCCTTACAAGCTGATAACTTACTTGGACGCCATGTCACCATCCCACAGAAACTCCATAAGGGAAGTGGGCAGGAAGGCCCCATGTCAACTTGGTCATCTACCCAAAGACTGAATGTTTGGTAGAGGGTAGAGGCTGGAGGAGAACCCAGCTCTGACCAAAGTTAAAGGTGTCCTCCACTGCAGCCTGCTTCCTCTTCATCTCCCCTCCGCCAGCTGGCCCACTAGGGGCCAGTGCTTGGGAAGGCTGGGCAGCCAGGGATCTTGGGGACTTGTGACTTGGAGTCTGGGTAACCCCAGGTTCTGCTGCTAGGCTTCATGGCCATGTCTCCTCCTCCTCACCATCAGTTCCCTGGCCCATAAAACAAGGAGGTTGTTTGATAGGATTATGAAAAAAATAAATAAACAAAACTTTAAACAGAGACCTAGAAATAAGAATTCCTGAGAAGGCCTTGTGCAAGCCTAGATGTACCCTCTAGATCTGATCCCTGAACTCTACGCCGAAATAGAGCACTGGGTGTGAGCCAGCCCAGTGACCCTAACGGAACCACAAGTTTTGCAGACACTGAAGCATGCCACCAGAAAGCTTCCCCTCTCCCCAGTAAAAGAGAGGGGGGACGAGCAGACGAGACGAAGAAGGGGGTTCTAGACTTTGGGCTTGGTCTTTTATCTAGAGCTTCGATAGGGAGGGAGGAAACCTGAATGGGCTCTTCTTTTTTGTTTTTTTAAAGATTTATTTATTATTATACATAAGTACACTGTAGCTGTCCTCAGACACACCGGAAGAGGGTGTCAGATCCCATTACAGATGGTTGTGAGCCACCATGTGGTTGCTGGGATTTGAACTCTGGACCTTCGGAAGAGCAGTCAGTGCTCTTAACCACTGAGCCATATCTCCAGCCCCTGAGTGGGCCGTTCTTCCTTCTCCCCTCTTTCTTTCTTACAAAGATTGCTTCATCCCAATGAAAAATATGTTGTTAAATTTCCTTCCTTCTTCCCTTCTCTCCTCTCTCCCCC
>NW_022196900.1:8283667-8309770 GCF_008632895.1 Mastomys coucha
ATGCCTTTCTGGGATTGATTTGCTCTTCAACAGTGGGATTTGGGGATTGAACTTAAGTCACTAGGTTTTACCTGCAAAGCCATCTTGTGAGCTTTCCTGATTTTGTTTCCAAGACTGACATTGTTACATTGAATTTTTCCAGTCATTTCTGTTTTTTTTTTTTTCCAGTCTCTCTTTCTTTCTTAAAGATAATGTCTCTCTATGTAATCCTGGCTATCCTGGAACTTACTATGTAGACCAGACTGGCTTCAAGACTCATAGAAATTCACCTGCCTCTGCCTCCTGAATGCTGAAATTAAAGGTATATGCACTATGTCTGGTACAAGTCCTTAAATTTCTAAAAACAGATTCAAGGAGTTAAGAATATATAAATATCTTTATTTTTCACACCAGGTGAATGGTGTAATGTAAAGGTACCCAAGGACGAGGTACATCTTCTATCCTCCAGTCTCTACTTCCTATCTGGACATAATTTCTAACCCCGGTTTTTTGGAAATCCTTCTGGAGAGATCCTAATATATTCTAACACATGCATTGATTATTCATATGGGAACTTGACAGATACACTTGAGTTAAGAGCTTTGAAGCCTCTAGACAACACCATCTCTTGGGCTACCTTACACATGTAGCTCACTGTTGATCAGAATAGCATATAGAACATGGCTATGGGCTTCAACATCCTTTACATGCTTATGCATTTGCTATGTGCTCGCCCAGGCACTTCCTGCTAATAATTATTCTGTGGCTTACTTTTTTTCTCTTTTTACTGACTGTATCCTGGTTATTGCTCAGATCATTACTTAAGGACTCATAGCACTCGGGAGGCTACATTGAATTCCCTTGCATGAATATATTTTATCATTCACACTGGGTCAAAGAATACATATGCATTGGTACTTTTTGAAAGGTGTCAGATTGCATCCCATGGATGTGACACAATTTAGGATTTCACTAGCAGAGCAGGGGATGGGCCCGTGCTGCCTCAGCCTCTTGCCAGCATTTTCAATTAGCCAACATTCTGATGGATGCCACTCTGGTAAGGAAAATGGGTTCCCCTTGCAGCTCTGCACTTCTTTCATTATGAGGTCAACTGTTTTCCATATACGTACATCTGAGCCACCTTTGCTTTTTCTGCTGTAGATAGACCTTCCTAGTCTTCGCCCATCGTTCTGCTGACTGTGGCATTACCCATCTGCTTTGTGTGTTGAGGGAGCGGGTTTATTGTCTATGACGTCAGGATCCTGCTCTTTCTGGTGGCTTGGTTTTTAAGCTGACATTGTGGGGTTTAATATTATTATGATTTTAAAAAATGTTTTGGTCCTTAGATCTTTTATTTCTTTGTAGTCAAATTTAACCAGATTTATGTCTTCAAATTATGAAATCATTATTGTGAGCCTTTGCTTTGTCTAGTTACATTTAACCAGATTTATTGTTCTTTTAACCTATGCCTTGTGGGGCTTGAGCCTCAAACTAAAATTACTCTGAATGGATGTCTGTTTTAATGCAGGCTATAAACTGGAGAGGATAGCATTCAGTTGAGAATTAAGTCTGGGTTTGTGACCGTCAGACACTTTCCCTCTATTAACCTTGGCTTTGTGTTCTGTAAAATGAGGAGTTCAGAAGTTTCCATCCTCCCTTCCATCCGTCCATCCATCCTTCTGTTGACTTATTAATTTATTCATTTTTACACTCATCCTCACTGGCCTGAGTCCTGGAAACCATGAATGGTGAAATCCTTGTCCTCATCATTCACTGGGGGGCAAGGTTAGAAACAAGAGGCCAGTGGTGACCCAGGGAAGAGGCTGTAATAGAAGACCCTAGTGTGTATGCAGGAGGCTTATGGTGCAGGTCCATCAAGAAGAGCTTATGGGCAGTGAAAGGGAAATGGCTTCAAGGGAGGAGAGCCTGGACTGAGTCTGGAAGAGGAGGAGGAGGAAGAGGAGGAGGAGGAGGAGGAGGAGGAGGAGGAGGAGGAGTTATTCTGAAAGCTAATTGGGTGGATGGGCTGAATATCATAGGGAAAGCATTTGGGGTAGATGTGACAATAGAGAAGCACTCTAGGGGCTGTTGTAGATTATCTTAGGAGGGCAGGGGAGCATGGCTGGGCCCAGACAGAAAAGGTCCTTCAAGTCCCTGGGTGGCTGCCTGACCCTGGGGACCACAGATGTCCATAGAAGATTTCTAAGCAAGGACTCTATGTGACCCGATTTTCTTTTTAGGTAAAGAGGGCCGTCATCCTCATAAAAGTTGTGAAGTGTTTCCAGTGAAGTGTGTTCTGAAGAATCCTTGTAGTTACCGTGGAACATATTATTAATCCCAACACTGGGGAGCAGAGGCATGCAGATCTTGGTGACTTTGGGGCTAGCCTGGTCTATAGTGAGTCACCAGCCAGCCAGGGCTACCTAGTGAAACCCTCTTTACAATAGTAACAACAACAATACAGTGAATACTTCCTTGGAACCAATGTTAAAAATTAAACATATCGGGCTGGTGAGATTGCTCAGCGGGTAAGAGCACTGACTGCTCTTCCAAGGGTCCTGAGTTCAATTCCCAGCAACCACATGGTGGCTCACAACCATCCATAATGAGATCTGACTCGTTCTTCTGGTGTGTCTGAAGACAGCTACAGTGTACTTACATATAATTATAAATAAATAAATCTTTAAAAAAAAATTAAACATATCGGAGCTGGAAAGATGGCTCAGTGGTTGAGAAGGACATATAGCGTTCTTCCAGAAGGCCTGAACTGGATTCTCAGCTCCCACCTCAGGCAGCTCACAGGACCTGTAACTCCAGCTCCAGGGCTCTGACACCTCTGGCCTCTACAGGTACCTGCCCTCAAGTACCCATACCCCCACAATATACACATAATTAGAATAATAATAAAAACTAAGATTTCAAAAAATTAAAAAATTAAACATATCGCTGCAATTAAAAAGCCCCATGGACCTCTCTCAGGTGAGTCTCTCCGCCTCCCCTCAGCATGGGCATGCGAGGCCACCCGTGGGTGTGGTCAGTGGTGCAGAATCTTCAAAGGGCACTTTAGCAGCAGCCAGTGAAACTGTAAGTGAGCAGACCTGTGTCACCCACAAATCCCTGGCATCTGTGTGGTGGGATGGCCTGTACTCATAAATAGAGGGGGTGGGAACGAAGGAATCTGTGACAAACTGGTCGGGAAAGTCACATAAACCTCCCTCTCCATTGCTAGAAAAACGGCTCTGCCCATTGCAGCTCATCCACCTGTGGTAGGAGCAGGGCCCCAGCTTCAACAAGGAGTCATCTGAAAATAATGATGTTGAGGGAAAAGGGGAGAAAGAAGCGAGGGAGGGACGAAGGCAGCCTGCCAGTGTTTGTGTGAGGGTGGAGGCATCCATGTGGCCCTGCACTCTGTTACAGACAAGGCTTGCATAGCAAATGCGAACAGATGCATGGGAATGGTGACCCTGGAGTCCCCAGGGGCCTGGAGAGGGTCAGCAGAGCTGGCAGTGACTCTTTTCTTAAGAGGAGGGCTGGGCACGTGCTAGCCCTGCCTGCTATCCTTTCATTTGTGTTTTTTTCATACTGAGGCTGGAATGGAGAGCAGAGCTTGAGAGCCTTGTGCCTTGTTGAACAAGTGTGGACCCAGGGAGTTTCAGTCCTTTCTCCTTTCTTCTCTCTCTCTCCTCCCTCCTTTGGTTTTTTTGAAACAGGGTTTCTCTGTGTAGCCCTGGCTGTCCTGGAACTTTCTCTGTAGACCTCGAACTCAGAGATACAGCTGCCTCTGCCTTCCGAGTTCTGGGATTAAAGATGTGGTCACCAGGCATAGCCAGCCAATCCTTTCTTCTGTTTATTTTTGAAACCTGATCTTATTAAGTTACCAGGGTGGGTTTGAACTCACAATGTAACCACAGCTGACGTCAAACTTACCATCTTCCACCTCAGTCTCCTGTGTAACTGGGATTACAGGCCTGCATCACCAGGCTCAGCTAAATAATTTGAAATGAAGTAATATTTCACTCTCAAACTTCCAGATTATCATTTGAAATCATAACTGATGTGAAAATTATTAATTAGCTATGTTACACTGTTGTTTTGTTCCCCGAATTGAGTCTTTGATATTCAGCTTGCATTAGCACAGCATGTTTCAAGGGGAAGACGCTGATTCAAGTGTTCAATGGCGACTAGTGGTTCCCACGCCAGAAAAGGAGGAGTAAGCACAGTTACAAGGTGGAGCTTGTATCCTTTCCAAACCTAAATGTCCATGACAGTGATGGGGAGGGCAGGGGAAAGGTCACCACCATTTACTGCTCATGAGCCCTGCGCCAACCTCCACGCTGTGTCCTTTAATCACCTCAGTTATCCTGTGTGATGACTTCTTTTTAAAAACTTACTTGTGTAGATGAACACATGGACATGAGTGTGGTAGGTGTGTGTGTGTGTGTGTATGTGTATGTCTGTGTGTGTGTATGTGTGTGTATCTGTGTGTGTGTTTGTGAGAAAGAAAGAGAGAGAGAGAGAGAGAGAGAGAGAGAGCACTTAGAGGCCAGAAGTCAGGGTTGAGTGGCTTCCTCAGTCTCTTACTGAATCTGGAGCGCACAGATTCAGTCTGTCTAGACCGGCTGGCTGGCAGCAAGCTCTGGGCATTCTCTTGTCTCTGCTTTCCTAGCACTGGGCATACAGGAAGTACCATTACAGCCGTGTTTTTATGTGGAGGCTGAGGATTCAAGTTCAGGTCCTCAGATTTTCATGGTAAACACTCTGCTGACCAAGCCATCTCCCAGCTTACGTGTGTCCCCCCGCTGTGATTAAATATGCATAGCATTTGTCATTCTGACCTTTGGATGAGTCTCCATATGACTCTTTACCGTCTCCTATATAACCAAAACATGTTATGGCCTAAACACATACACATACGTACATACACACACAGAGAGATGCACACACAGAGACATACACAGACATATGCACACAGACGCATGGACACACAGACACACACAGAGGCAGGCACACACACACTGTCAGGCACACATGTGCTAGCTGCTGACTTCTGACCCTGGCCCTTACCTGAGGGTCCTGTTGGTGCTCGGGATCTGCCTTCAGCTAAGTTTCATCCAAAACCCTGTGGCAACCCCTCTTCTCATCAGACTTTCTGATATCAAGTCAACTGGAAGTCAGGTTAGCTATGGTTCGCAGATCTCCCCATCGCTGACAGTGTATCCTCAAGCCGGGATTTCATGACCTAAGCCTCAGTTCTTCATCCATAAAATGGGTTAGCAGCAATTGATTTCCAGGGCTGATACAAGAACAAAGGAATACAGCAGATGAAAAATGGCAGTGACTGCTCTGGACAAGGAGCTCAAGGACAGAGGTGGCCCTGACCCAGCACAGTGGGGCAGATCCCTGCCCAGGGGAGTCTTGACTGTTACGTAGATGTAACAGAAAGGATTGTTGTGTCTCTACTATTTTTGACTGGGGGCTACATGGATGGTATTCTACTTAACTCTTCTGTTGTGACCAAAAGCAACTTGAGGGGAAAGGGTTTATTTCACCTTACACTTCCAAAACACTCTTTTGGTTGTGAGCCTAGCCTTGAACTGTGAGCTGAGCCATCTCTCTAGCCCCAACACACTGTTTTATCATTGAAGGAAGTTGGGACAAGAACTTAAGGCAGGAGCTTGAAGAGGAAACCACAGAGAAACACAGCTAAATGCTCCCTAACCTCTGCTCAGCTGGCTTTCTTGTACAGTCTAGGACCCCCTGCCTTGAGTTGACACGTGCCCACAGTGAGTTGTTCTCCCTCTACATCAATTAGCCTTCAAAAAGATGTTCCCACAGAGCACATTCATAGAGGATTCTTCCATGGAGACTCCCTTCAAGTTGACAGTTGAAGCTAACTAGGGAAGACATTCTTAATCATTCATTTGAGTTGTCCTTTGGCTTCCTCATGGGATAGAGAGAGGATCTTAGCCGTGGACTAGGGGGCCCAGGTGGCCACTGGGAGATCTACCCTGCTGTCTGCCACTGCTCCATCCTGAGGCTCATTGTTCTAGGATCTGCCTCTGGTTCGGAAGCCTTGGCCTCTGGCTCAGTGGCACTGGGTAATTTCACTCTACCTGAGACCTGCATTCCTCTCTTGCTCATTGCTGTCACTTCTGAGGCAGCTCAGGAATCTGTGTAGGTGACTGGAGCAGCCTGTAGCTTTTGTCCAGGGACAACGGTTAGACCTGGGGTCCTTTTCAGGCCACCACACTGGAGGTCTGTCAACCCCACCATGCTTGCTCGTGAAGAGCACAAATCAGGTCGGGGGCTCTTATTTTGAATTTTGCATGTGAATCTTGCTTGCAAATTTGTTAGCTTCTAGCAACCTTGGCTTTCTCAGGAGTAAACAGAAATAACAGTACCGAACCTCGTGGGGCTTGAGCCTGGTATAGAGAGTGAACTGGGATGTAGATGCTGCTGCTGTTGTGCCTGATGATGATGATAATGATGATGATGATGATGATGATGATGATGATGATGATGATGATGAGTGCTTACCACTATGAAACAAAGCTCAATTGTGCTGGACTCCAGAAAACACCCCCCAACCCTTTGTGCCTGCTCTACCCATACACTCCGAGGCACATAAACAGAAGACTTCATTTAAAATAAAGCAATACAGCCCGATTCCACTTTGTTAAATAATGAAAGAAATCTCCACGTTAAAGGAGATTTCTAGAAACATATTCTAGAAACAATTTGTGGTTTTCCAAACTGTAGATTGCCGTCCATTAGTGGGTAATCCAGTCATTTAGTGAGCCTTCCCAGCATGGTTTTAATTTTTAAAAGAGAAAAACAACAATTAAAGGGGAGGGGAAAACTGTGGAAGGCCTGGTGAGCGTTCACAGCTTTCTGAAAGGGTGTTTCCGAGTTATACAAGTGTTTTTGTGCACACTGTACACCACATTTCAGTACTGGGGCTTGTTTCAGAAGTTTGAGAAACTGCCATTCAGAAAGTCTCCCTTCCATGGATTCCCATGGCTCCCACCTCCTTATTCGAGCAGAGTGGAATCATGGCCTCTCTCCCTCCCTGCAGGGTCAACCTCCCAGGACCGCCTGGACCTCACAGAGCTCATTGGTGTCCCACTACCCTCGTCTGTGTCCTTTGTCACCGGCTATGACGGTTCCCCGGCTTTCAGCTTTGGGCCTGGTGCCAATGTCGGCCGCCCAGCCAGGACCCTCATCCCGTCTACCTTCTTCAGGGATTTCGCCATTGGTGTGGCCGTGAAGCCCAACAGTGCCCAAGGGGGCGTGCTCTTCGCTATTACCGACGCTTTCCAGAAAGTCATCTACCTGGGCCTGCGGCTTTCCGCTGTGGAGGACGGCCGCCAGCGGGTTATCCTCTACTACACGGAAGCAGGCTCGCACGTGTCCCGTGAAGCTGCTGTTTTCTCCGTGCCCGTGATGACCAACAGGTGGAATCGTTTTGCTGTCACTGTCCAGGGTGACGAAGTGGCCCTCTTCATGGAGTGTGAGGAACACAGCCAAGTCCTTTTCCAGCGATCTTCCTGGCCTTTGACGTTTGAGCCCAGTGCCGGGATCTTTGTGGGCAATGCAGGAGCCACGGGCCTGGAGAGATTCACGGTGAGTTTCCGTCCACAGACCAGAGAAGTTTGGACATGAACTCCCCCACACTAAGGAGAAGCAATGGTCATTATTATTTTACTCCTATGCTCTCAAAAGGCAGGTACACCGTATGGGAAGGACTCTAGGCCTGGAAGCCAGTGATCCCAGTACTCTGCAATAAACTGGGGCTGTAGGCTTTAGGCAGTACTGTATGATGGGGTCTGTTGTATTGGCTGAATGTGGACCTAAAAGCCCCTATCCTGAGGGTGGGCTTTTTGGCCCATCCTGTTATCGCAGCACTCAGGAGACTGAAGCAGGAGGGTCATGAATTCAAGGCCAGCCTGGGCTACATAGTAAATTATAGGCCTGTCTGGGAAGATAGGCAGAACTACTTTGTTCACTGAAAGCCATGACGAAAGAATCAAGCCTGCTAGTCTCAAGTGATTTAATTTCCACTTGTGGATGGTAATTGTACTTAAGTTGTTTCTGTAACACTGGACAAATCTCGACAACCGAAATGAGGAATCACTTCTCTGTCACAGTTCCTTTAAACGGTCTGTCCTAAAACAAACAGATCAGAAGGTTGACTTTACTCCCAGACTAGGTGCATTCTAGAGAACATAACCATTATCAGAGGCCCTGGGGTGACTCAAACACACCGGGGAAGGCAAGAGGCCTGGCCCATGCCTGCAATTTCAGTACTTGCCGTGAGTCATGAGTTCTAAGCCAACCTGAGCTACAGAGTGGAGTGCCAGGTTAGCCTACAGATTGAGATTCTGTTTCAAAACCCAACATGATGGTACATGAATCTCAGCAATCCAGAATCAGGCAGATCTCTGTGAGTTCAAGGCCAACATGGTCTACCTAGTGAGTTTCAGGATAGCCAGAGCTCCAAAATGAGAACATGTCTCCGGAAATAAAAATTAAAAAAAATAAATAAATAAAATTAAAAAAAGAAAGAAAGAAAAGAAAAAAGAGACTCACACCCCACCCCGCCCACACCAACCAACCAACCAACCAACCAACCAACTAAAAGAAAATGAAAAAGACACCACTAGAGGGCAGAAATTGGATTGATTTGTAGCAGAGTGGAGACAATGAGGCTGTGTGTACATGCTACACATGTGTGGTACACATGTGTGCATGCTGCTGTTGGTGTCTTTTGAAGAGTGAGCTCCAGATCTGGGGAGTGGGGTAGAGAGGCTGCTGGACGCTCCCCACATCACAAGAAAGTCTAGTGAGGAAGTTTTGAGCTTTGGGGGTAAAGGAAGACAGGTTTCAGGGCCTGCTGCTGACCTGCAGGGGCCCTGAAGAAGTTAGGAGGCTGTTGTGGCTGTCCATATTCTGAACAGATGCTAAGGGGGTCCATATTCTTTGGGAACAAATAAGGAGAGCCCCTTGGCTGGAGGGGAGGGTGTCCAGCATTCTTGGCACCTCCATAGACAGCACATTCCCATGCTGGTTCTTTGCAATGTCCTCCCTCGCTGGGACACTCCCATCATCCTTGGGCATTGCCATGTAAGCATGTAACCCGTGACTCTGGTTTTTCTCTTCCTCAGGGTTCCATACAACAGCTTTCCATCTATTCAGACCCCAGGGCCCCTGAGGAGCTGTGTGAAACCCAAGAGTCCTCGGTAAGCCTCTGCATCCTTCCCACTCCCCCATCTCACCCAGGGCTCCGTGTCTCCATCCCCCAGTGAGCCAGGGAAAGGCTGCGTGCCCATCCAATTCTTCTCCCTCAGCGTCATGCCGTCTAAAGCCTCTCATCATGGCCAGCACTGCCCCAAGTCCTATTTTGGGCTTTTGGCTTTCTTTCACTTTTTAAAGCTCTTCAGCCATCTCCTTGGAGTGGGGGCTGTGTGTCTTATAAGGTGTTCCTCTGGCTGTGGCAGTCAATGGCCTGATTTCCAGCCTTCCTGCCAAGAAGGGTGTCAGGATTCTAAAATCGGAGCTAAGAATGCTAAGATATTCTGGGTGTAAAGTCCTATAAAAATGAACCTAAATTTAGGATCATTTTATGCTTGGCAAGTGAATTGATTCCTAAGTTGGGGGTGGGGTGGGGGCCAGAGAGGAAAGATGGCTCTTTCCTTCCTTCCTTCCCTCCAGGATTTGCTGGTAGTGACAGCCCCTTGTAATCTGGGGATAAGGGGATCTACTTCAGGGGCTGTCCCCTCCCCCAACCTCTGACAAGCACTTAGAGACACAACTCAGTAAGAAAGCCTCAGACCCAGCTCAGCAGGTCAGGGAACAGAAGGGCAGGAGGAGGAGCCAGAAGCCAGGGAAGGAGAAGAGCTGTCTGAGGGTTCTTCCAGGCAGACAGGAGGAGCATCATGCCAAAGCCAGATGCAGGCTGAGTGGCGTTTCCTGTGACTGTTGCTCTTTAAGTGATGTCAACTTCTGAACTCATTAGAAGTTGGTTTCGTTAATTTAGTGTTTAAAAAAAAAATCTGTAGACCAGAGGTATAGCATTTGGACCTGTTTGGATTTCTGAACTCCTGAGCCAATGCAATTCAAGAGAGCTGGGAGACAAGTTGTCAAATATTTGTCTCTGCTTTGCATTCAAGTTGAAGTATAAATAACCCAGAGGGCCCAGAGCAGAGGATCCTCTGCAGAGCCATAGCACTGACTCCTGGGCTGACACAGAGGCTGGTTGTGAAGGTTAGGTGACAGTAGGAAGCCACCTTGGTTGAGTGCTCCCTGAATGAGTTCCAGGGAGCACTTTGCACAAACCAGGAGGAAAGGGAGCCTGCCCATGGTTGGAAGGTGAAGTAACAGATTGTAGCAATAGCAGTGTGGACAGAAATAGAATAACCAACCATGAACTCTGCCTTTCCCACCCTGTCTCTGATCCCATGTTTGCATACATGAACACACACACATACAGAGGTACAAACACTACACATACATGTATTCATATGTACATTCATGTATGCATGCATACCATGCAAACATGCATATACATGTCTTTATACACATATATGTATGTGTATATATATGTACATACACATGCATGCATACCACACACAGATGCACCCACACAGAAGCAGTCAAACAGATGCACACACATGCATGCAAATACATATATACATGTACATGCATGCACACACAGCTCCTCCACAGGAGTCCATTTGTCAGTCTCTGACCTTCTCAAGTACCACAGTCCTGTGTAACCTGCTCTCCTGCCTCATATGTGTCGTGACTTATCTCCTCACAGGCATCTGGATATGCCAGTGGGCTTCCGGAGATGGATGAAGTCGCTGAAATCATGGAAGCTGTCACCTACACGCAAGCCCCGGTGAGCATGGTTGCTACCCCCATGAATTGCTGTCTCAGGCTGTTGTCAGATCAGTGAGGTTAAGTACCTGATCCTCTGGGGGAGTCAGGAGGGCCCTTTGCTACCTCACACCCACACCCAAGCAAGCTGCCAATTTCTCAGGGCCGCCTGCATGCATGGCTATGAAAGGCATGCAAAGGCAGATGTGCTCTGTGGCCTGGAGAATTGACTCAGAGCCACTGAACTTCAGTTCTCTTCTACGGAGTGATGATAACATCAGTTGTATCTTATAGGGTCATTGGAGAGTTAGACAAGGCAGTCAGGAGTGAGCCTCAGGAAGTCCAAGGCATGAGGGAAATAGCCCTGAGTGATACTCAGTGTTGTGTTGAACTCGTGGGAAAGCAGCCCTCACCCCATTCCAGCGTTGGCACTTCTTCCTCCTGCAACCGTGCTCTGCAGCTGAAGAGAAAAGGGTTTCCAAAGTCTTGAGTCGGGCCATGGAGTTGCAAGGAGTCCCCCACCCCCTTTTTTGATAATAGCAAGAAGCATCTAAGCTGCAAGGACAGACAGCTCCGAGGCTGGGCTTGTCAGTCTGTGAAGACGTCTGATAGAAAGCAGGGATACAGAAATAAGGCAGGGATTGTATCCTATAGACCTCAGGCAGCAGGGATGTGGGTGTGGCAGGTAAGAACCATAGTTTGCTAATACTAGAAGGACTTAGACAGGTCTATACCAGAGAGGGAACCTGGGCAAGGTAGGCTAGAGCACAGGTCTCCTGATATCTATCCACGGATTTGCGGTCTGGGTGGGATTGCGGCAGTGCACCCCCAAGAGCTTGGCCAATCTTGGCTGAGGCGGGGAAGCCAAAGATGCAGGAGTCCATGCATTGCTTGGGGACAGTGTTGGAATCCTATGTGCCCATTAGGCTTAGCCACCCACGGGCACATCCACACACAGGTCAGTGGGCCACATGCTCAGGGCACTAAGCATGACGTTGCTTTGTATATACATACAGGTTCATAACATAGAGGAAGACTAACTCAGAATACTAACAACCTAGCAGTCCCTAGAGAGGCCAGAAAGGGCAGCAGGGTCTGAGAGGTGAGAAGGTCACAGGGGTGAGAGTGGGGCAAGAATTTGGGAGGGGAACTAGGAGACAGCCATCTTAGGACAAGCATAGAGGGCAAAGCAGAAGAAGAAGAGAGCTCATGTGTCTGTGGATACGGTGTCACTGCTTCCTTACACCCTGTATGGAAGGTGGTCTACCATGACATCAGCACTTTCAGATACAGGGACTGTGTGTGTGTGTGTGTGTGTGTGTGTGTGTCCATCAGTCTAGAGAGGGTATGACATCTGAGGACCTGGAGACGTGATGGAAGAGAAGTGGCTGGTGGCATGGTGCACTCTGGGGTCTCTGGGGCAGCCCACTCTTTTCTTTCTCCAGTTCCTAGGAACTTGGGAGAAGTGCTGTACTCCGCGACCTACCCACAGTAGGTCTCAGCCCTGTTGCTCCTGGCTACTAGCCTTCAGCAGGAGACCTAATGTTTCCAAGACTGCTTCCCCCATTAGTGCAGAACATGCCTGCTTTGTGGATTGGTCAGAGAGGTGGACAAACCGCATGGTCCAAACACTCAAGTAGACCTTGGTACACAGCAGTGATGGGTGAAGGCTTGTGGTGGTCACTGCTGGTGAGGGTTCCAAGAAGCCAGGCTGCTCAGGGCCAGACTTAATGCAGCGCAAGGTGGGTTCACTGTTCTTTTAGAATCCCCTCCATACTGGCTTCCTGGTGTCTTGTTATGCAAACGCTCCATGGCTGTTCTCTGCTTAAGAGAACTCCCCTAGGCCCACCCTCTTAGTCCCAAAGCTGCTGGTTCCCAGCACCCACAGGGTAGATGCCATCCTCAGGGTTCTTCTGTCCTTCTGCAGTCATCTCTCCACCTACGCATGCTCACCCTCCAGAGGGTGCTGCTGAGTTCAGATTCATTTCAGAGAGGGCTTCTGAGATCTGTTCTATAGAAGAGGGTGTGGAACAGCCATATGTTGAGGCTACATAGCCTGAAGGTGACAGAGCCACATCTTGGGCAACAGATCCAGAGTATTTGCCATCATTCCACCTTGAAGGGCATCATGGATTTTTTTTTTTTTTTTTTTTTTTTTTTTTGGCACAGGGAATTTCCCTCTTGGTCTCAGACAGTCCCTCTTTTCTCTGTCTGGCTTCTTTCTTGGTCATAATCTCACTTCCCCATTTTCAGTTTTTGTAGCTTGGTACCCTTCAGGGCATGTGCCCTAACTGGCAAACAGAACTAGAGACAGCCTGTCCAGCCCTCCCCTGTCCGTTTAGGGTCAGCACCTCTGCTGCCCCATGCCTGTCTCTCCTGACGAGCCAGCTCCTGCTCATATGCCTTTGCATTTCTGGAAAGCTTACCTTCTGCTGAGTTAGAATTAACTTCTATTTCCCAGCTCTGGCTGTCCACGTGAATCACCTGTACCCAAATGTGTGGTGAACGGACAGGGGTCTTTAATAAAGAGGCTTCTGGGCTGCTTCCCTGGGGTATTCAGTGTGTCTGAGCATAGAACAAGACTCTACATTGGCAGGGAGCTCTGAGGGTGATTCCCAGACACAGCCAGGACCTCTTCCAACCACACCTAAGGGCTCTCAGCTTCCCAGACATACCATCTGGGACTTCTAATTCCGACAGCTCTGTGCAGTTCTGTTTGCCTGGAACCCCCACCTCCACACGCCCTTCCTTCCTTCTGGCAAATTCCTATCCACCTCAGGATCCAGGCCAAATCCTCTCCCGTGAGGCCACTCACTGCCATGCCCCGCTTCCCAACTTGGCTCTTGCTTCTGCTATCCTGTGTGCTCCATGATAACAGCCGTGGGTCTGTGCCCCACGGTGCTCTGGTAGGGGAGACGGTAGACATCATGTACCCCTGGGGCTCAGCCTTCCACCGGCACATCCACAGGAACCTATCTGTGAGTGACCACATCAGACTGTGACTGTGAGGGTGGGCAAAAACAAAGCAAGACACACAAACACACTTCCATAATAACTTGAAAAGGGCACTGAAGTCTTCAGACTAGATCTGCCCACACTGTCACAGCCCACACTTGGTTCCTCGTCCGTATTGCCTCTGCAGCCAAGAGCTGTGTGTTCAAGATGAGATATCTCACTTTCTCCACAGAGTAGGATCCCTGGAATCTCACCTTTCCCCAAAGCAGGGGCCAGGCGGCCATGACTGCCTGCCTACGATTCAGTTAGACTTGACTGAAAAGCTAGTCGGTGACTCTTGCCAAGATCTCCTTGAGTAACAGCAGCTCATCCTATTTCAGTCTTGTTCCCCTGCTTGCCTCAGCCTTGCCTACTCCAGGTATCTGTCCCGAGGCCCATGTGTCTTACAACACACACTTGCTTCCAGCCATTGCCATCCCTGGAGGCTACCAGCCATTGCCATCCCTGGAGGCTACAGTTGGACTTCCCTAGGTCCATTGGGGACCCATGAAAAATAGGTTCCTCCTGGACCCCTCACAGGGGAAGAAGATAAACATCCCAGGGTTGGTCAGTCCTAGCTGGGTTTTACTGCTTCTCCTGCTCCTGGAGTTCTCTCTCTTTCAGCACCCCTAGATCCTATTGTTTGGGCTTTTTCAGTACCTGACTCAAGGCTCCTGGGCTGGGCCTCCGTACCCCTAAACTACACTCTTCCAGCCACTCCAACCCTCAGCACTGACCTTGTCCCTTTTTTCAGATTTATTTTTATTTTATATGTATGGGTCTTCTGCCTACCTGTATGTTTGTGCATCATATGTGTGTAGTGCCCACAGAAGCCAGAAGAGGGTATCAGTTCCCCTGGAGTACGCCAGTTGTGTGATATAAAACAGGTGCTGGGAATTGAACCTGGGTCCTCTGGAAGAGCAGCTAGTGCTCTTAACCTCTGAGCCATCTCTTCATCTTTGGTGGAACACTTTTTTAATGTCCCCATTGTACAGAGGAGAAAGCTCAGGCTTGGAGAGGCTGTACGATTTGTCCCAAATAGGTCAGTCAACTAAATAGAAAGCAGACATCCCACATTTCTGGGATGCCCGGGTCAGACATCCAAGTGTGACAGTAAGGATTGAGCTACGAACTCTGAAGTCCTCCCTGTTATGATGGGCTCAACATTCACTATTTACCCCGTGGAGTCTGACATGAAGAACTGTCCCTGATCTTGTTAGGATGCCCAAGGAGTGCTGCAGTAGCAAATGAGCCTGAAACCTTAGTGTCTTAACACAGCAGAGATGGGCTTCTTTTCCACACGCTAAGTCCAACATTAGACCCTTCCACTCAACCCTCCATCCTCCCCAGCAACCTGCTGGAGCTTAGATAAATGAAGAAACTGAAAGCTGGCAACCCTGGGTCTCACGAACTGCTCCCAGCATCTAGGGTTGATGTCCAGACATTTAGCGCCAGCGGTGAGTTTCCTGCCCGGATTCCTGAATTGCTTTACTGCCAGCTGTTGGGTTTTGTTTCCCCCTAGTTAGTAAGACTGGTTAAGACCTTGTCTGGCCTTGGAGAAGCTGTACAACTGTAGGAGCTTCCCTGGAAGGAAGCAGGCACATCCACGGCTGTCAGAGCCTTGCCTTCCATGCTGCTCCGGGGCTGGATTCATATGGTGTTACAGTGCAGCCTGACTCACTGAGATAACTTCCCACACTTTCCTGAATCTGGCATCTGCTCTGTGCTAGCCTGAGACCCGGGCATCCCAGAAGTGTGGTGTCTGAGCTTACACGATCTACTCTGAGATCAGCAATGTCTCCCTGGGCAGTGAGTGGGATGGAGTGGAACCCAGCACATACCTCTTTCCAACCTGGGAGGTGTGATGCTACCCAGAGACGCAGCCAGTGTAGGCATTCGGGATTATTCAGAATGCCAAGGATACATTATTTTCCTGCTTCACCGTTAAGTAAATCCTTTTTTTTTTTACTTAAATGATCCTTTTTAAAAGTAAATTTCATTTTTCTCTCTTCAGCCTAAAGAAGCACACGCTGATCCCATAAGCATGCCCCCTACTTCTTCCTCTCCTGCTGAGGACACGGAGCTTTCTGGTGAGCTGGTGCCAGAAGGAACCCCAGAAACTAACTTGAGCATCACCGGACACAGCATCCCTGAGCAAGGCAAGTCCTGACACACACATGAGAGTGGCGGTCTATCACTGGGTGATCGACACGTAGGCAACACACAGAGATCTCCTCATTAACCCTTCCCCCTTCAAGGGAAACTGAGTCACAGAGAAATCCAGAAACCCATCCAAGACTGTTTGGCCTGTTAGAGGCAGAGCTGGTACTTGCTCTCCAATGTCTGAGCTTGTAACTTTTAGACTTCCCTCTGCTTTCCCTGCAGGAAAGCTTACAAGAAGCATCGCAGTTAATTGAGTACATACTGTGCCCTGGGTGTGCACATACTTCCCCAGTTCTACCATGCCACGAGTCAATATAGCTAGCTGCAGTTTGACCAGTAGGAAAAAGCCAACCCTTGGGAAAGGCCAGGGATTGTGTTCACAAGGTCTCAGCCCCATCTCAGAATCTCCACTTGTTCTGACTTCTACTACCCACTTTCTGGGTCTCAGAGGATCGGGTCAGCTAACTGATGGCTGGAAACAGGTATGGTCACCCAGTGGGTAAATGACAACCTAAAGCAGGCCTCAGGGCCCCACCTACTGTTCCTCTGCTTGTGTCCCCCACACTAACGTGCACAAGCAAAGGCCCAGAGAACATCTGTGATCCCCCCTAAGCAGTTGATTGACATGCACCCACTACCTGAGAATACCCTTTCTAGGAGGGCAGTCCTTCGTAGTCCTAGCTGCAGCCAAGGCCAGAACTCTGAGATGTCCGGAGCAAGGTGATTCCCAGCAGCACTGTTCATCCAAATTGCCTGTAGCACGGATTTGTTGAGCAAACATGATGTCCTGTATCCATGTGATGGGGATGATCTAATGAGTTGGGGACATGCTCTGGAGTTTTCACCATAAGAGCAGATTTCAAAGCTATGGCAGCCACCACTATGAGCACATGTTATTTGCATGTGTGGGGGATATATTAGCCATTTGGTACAACATCCAATGTGGGGTAGGACTGCAGGTGGTTTTGATTCTCTCTGTTTAACGTCTGTGTTTCAAAACATCTTCAACAGTAGTAGTGTTCTCTTTGCTTCTGCCATTGACTAATGAGAGTTATTTTAACCACTGAACTTGGGGAGTCTGTGGGTAAGACCAAGAAGACTAGACAGGAAAATTATAAATAATTGAATAACGTTACAATGAAACTGAGGAGTCTTGAAGTAGTAGGAAGCCCAGAGGGCAGAAGGGACCCCAGCCAGCTTTGAAGGAAGCCCTTCATGGCTGCCTATTTGCCCTGGGCCTGGAGGCATGGCTGAGATGGCAACCTTTCTTAATTCTCTTTGGTGAATTGTAACCATTCTTGCTTCCTGGTGAATGAGAGGGTAGGGTGCACTGTGGTTTCCGTGTTCCTAGCAACACAGAAACATCGTCAGTCATGGATACTGTTGGGTTGGTCGAACCTCCGAGTAGGGAAATAGGCAGGGTGGTTTTTCCAGTTTAAAAAGGCAAGATCTGAATGGAGGCCAAGACCTGAGGAAGGCCTCTCACCGGTCCCCAGGAACAGCTTTGCTCCTCATCTAGCTGACAGACAGCCAAAGGGAAACCTAGAGCTAGCCCAAGTGCTCCTCTCCTTGGTGAGTACACGGCCCAGATGGCAGAGAGAAGGAAACCTGTAGCCCTCGTACTATTTGCATAGCTCCCTGACATTTGAGGCATGTGTATGTCACGCTTTCTGACAATGTCCGCCCCAGCCTTCTCCAGCCAGGGTGACTCTGAGGGCCAGTAGCTACTTGTATAGCACCCCCTGGTGGTCATAGCAGGGAGGATCCAGGCACGGGCCAATGCCAGACAGACCGCTCCTGGAGCTCTCAGTGGTCACATGGGGTGCTGAAGACATTAGGGGATATGTAAATGCTACACATATGAAGAAAGTCTTGCCTGGAGACAAGTCTGCCTGGCTTACAAGCTGCTCCCTATCACCACTTTTGCTGTGACTTGACTCCTCTGCAGAAGGGGAATCTGTATGAGACAGACTTGGTAGCACAGGTCTGTAATCCCAGCCAATTAGGAGACTACAACAGGAATATATTGTAAGTTTAAGGCCAGCCTAGGCAACTTAGTGAGACCCTTTCTCAAAAATACACACACACACACACACACACACACACACACACACACACACACACACAAAGGGGACAGAGATACAGCTCATTAATAGAGTACTTCTTAGCTTGTAGTACACTTAATGGTCCGTCTTTAACACTACTACTACTAGTGGTAGTGATTAATAATTATTATTATTACTATTTTAAAGGTGTGACTAGAGTAAGATACCTGCCTTGGGGTGTTATCAAGGAAGCTGAGAGTGAGGAACTCTGGTCTGGCAGGAGGCTGGTGGCACAGTTCCTGCAGCAGAGACAGCTTGGTGAACAGCCATTCATTTTAGTGTAATCTCTTATTTGCTTTAGGATTCCATTTATTTTTTGAAGCCCTCTCCACAAATGTGTATGTGGTAATGATTCAGTCGTTGTAGGGTTGTAGGAACATCGGTGATAGCAATGATGAAATGATAATCTCTTCTCTTTCCGCCCCTGTAATCTGGAAGAAGCCAATATTCAGCACTGTGATTTATCTGTATATACACATAATTATATAGACACCTACACAAATAAAATGTGTGCTAGGTAATATTTACTACATAACATACATATGTAATAGAATAACCACACAGAATGATGGAAAAACATGTGTACTCCTATGTAGTCCTTTTTTCTCTTCTGTGAATATAGAACTCCAATGCTGATGAGTATTTGTGAGTGGCTTGCTATGTACCAGGCACTGTTCACGGCACTTTCAACATCAAAAGACTTTCTGGAAGTAGGGATCATGATCTCCATTCATAGATGAAGGAACTTGAGGCACAGGTTAAGTATTTGCCCCAAGTCACATTTTGGAGCATGGCAAAGCATGATTCCAGGAAGCAAGAGGTGCCAGAACCCATGTTGGAAGCCACCAGGCCCTAGAGCCTCACCCCGTTCTCTAAGCTGCTTCTTCCCTCCTGGTCCCATATTGTAGAATCACAGACAACTTCTCAAGTTACTATATACTATGTACAAAGTTGCCACATTCTCTTCCAAGACTGCAAAACACAGTTATTGACATCACAATTTCTGCTTCCTGTAGGGTCTGGTGAGATCCTGAATGATACACTGGAGGTCCATGCTATGGATGGGGACCCTAGTACTGGTGATGGTTCAGGGGATGGGGCCTTTTTGAACGTCACTGATGGTCAGGTGAGTGAGTGATAAACTTAATTTGATAGCCTAACAGGGGATGTGTTTGCTTATTTCACATTTGATGGTGACTGGGGCAGGAAGAGGCTTTAGTTGACTGTCATCAGGACTGATGTCCTGTGGTATGGAAAAAGCACAATGGTCAAGCTCCAGGGGGACACCAGCAAGGGTGGAGGAGAAACAACCCCAGCTTGTCTTCACCCATGATTGGCGATACATACAAATGTAGCATGCTCACGATGGTGACCACCTTGCATGGGATGCTTATGAAGACCACAGTCCCCTCAGGACAGAACAGGGTTAACTGCAAGCATGTCCACACTCTCTTTAACAATTGTCTTTCATATCTACAAAGTCAGTTTGAGAAATGGCACAGCACCATCTTCTCTACTCCAACGCTTGCATACAAGTATGAAGGCCTGAGTGTGGATCTCCAGCACATGAAAAAGCTGGGGGCAGTGATGAATGTCCGTAACCCGAGTATGAATGGCAGGGAGACAGATAAGAGGATCCTAGAAGCTAGGTAGTCATTCAGCCTCGCTGAAATGGTAAGCTCCAGATTTAGCAAGAGACCCTGCCTCAAAAACAAGGTGGAGAGCCATGGGTGAAGACTCCCAATATTTACCTCTGATCTCCACAGGCTCATGTGTATATGAGCATGACCATACACACATGTGCACTCAGACCTACTTCACCACACACACACACACACACACACACACACACATGCACAACACATGAAAACCTTAGAAAACAAAAATAACATGCCATCCTCCCCTCCTATGTAGACCACTCTGTAGACCAGGCTAGCTTCAAACTCAGATATCTGCCTGCCTCTGTCTCCCAGGTGCTGGGGTTAAAGGTGTGCACCATCATTCCTGGCAAATATGCCCCTTTCTATGACACTGGCAGCCTCAGCTGTTCCATTTCCCCATTTGTTCTGAGACCTCTCTTCATTGCCCAGAAGAAATTAAATTACAGAGAAAGAAAGAAAGGCCCGTTAGGGCTGGGTGGACTGAGGACAGAGTTCTGCTTGCACATGGCTGAAACCATGAGAGCAATGCCATTATCCTTATGTCTGGATGGGTGTGCAGGAGTGGTCACAGGAGATCTGTGTGTCTAAACAGAAAGTCCAGAGCTGGAGCCAGCTGACTCAGGAATCAATGACCTATGGTCACTGGGTGCGTAAACAGACGTTGGCATGAAATGTGAGACATCAGTGTCTCAGAGATGTCCTCTGTCCTCTGGATTTTGCAAGTCTTGGACTGGTCTGACACTGTGGTAAAGTCACAAACGTGGAGGTGCCTAAGGTCAGGAAGCTGCAGGAATGTCAGATGGGAGGGTGTATGTTGGAACAGAGACCCAGGTACTCCGTTCTCTCCAGCCATAAGCTTGTTGAGCAGAGCTAAGGGACCATCAGCAGGGTCTCTCACCATGTCCTCATTTTCAGGCAATATCAGCAACAGCAACTGGGGAGGCCAGGGTGCCTGCCACCACTGCGCTGGAAGCAGAGAATGGCAGTATGCCCACTGGGAGCCCTATCCTGGCCATGTTTACCCAGAACATCAGGGAAGCGGACACTCCAGTGAGTAGCTTAAGTGTACTTCCCCTGTTAGGGCTTGTTCCTGGTAGAAGCAGACTCAGTGGGTAAGGCTGTTCTCCCTAAGGTCCTGAGTTCAAATCTCAGCCACCACATGGTGGCTCACAACCATCTGTAATGAGATCTGACGCTCTCTTCTGGTGTGTCTGACGACACCTACAGTGTACTTACATATAATAATAAATCTTTGGGCCAGAGTGAGCAGGGACTGAGTGAGCAGAGTTGACGGAAGCGAGCAGAGGTCCTAAATACAATTCCCAACAACTACACGAAGGCTCACAGCCGTCTGTATAGCTACAGCGTACTCATATACATAAAAATAAATAAATAAATCTTTAAAAAAAAAAAAGAAGAAGAAGAAGCTGGCACTAGCCTCTTGTCTACACAATTCAGAGTAGCACCACTATGGGACAAATCCAGGTGGGCACAAGCAACTGGCTGTAGGGCATTCACTCACTGGGAGAGGTTTGTAGAGTGTTGTGTCAAACCAGGCTCTGGTCCTTCTAGCCAGGGCTGATGGTCAATAGGATAGGCTAAGTTCCCAAGGCACCATGATCAAGGGACACAGGATTCCCAAAACGACTTGTAAGTATAGAAAAGGGGTTCATATCCCCTCTTACAGGTCAGAGAGGTAGAAGGTGAGCCTGATAGTCTGAGGAAAGTTTCCAGGCAGATGGGATAGGTAGATGTTATAGGTGGAGACCAGAGGAGCAAAGACCCAGAGGCCATGCAGAAACTGAAGAAGGACAGGGTGCTTTTGGGTCTGCAGGGGGTGGGGGGAGTGGCTGATGTCACCTAAAGCTGAGAAGATGGAGCTGGAGAGGCCCAGTGCATGAAGGCTTCGGCTGGGCAGCCTGACAACCTATAGTGAAGTTGTAGCCATTGAAGCTCGGGAGAGGGTGGAGAGATCTTAGGATTAGAATTCTAGAACAACTGCCTTGACTTAAGTGGAGAAAGGACAGAGGAGGCTGGCCTGGGTCCAGGGGCACCGGTCCAGGCTGATCCCAGGTCCAGGTGAGCATGGGTGCCATGAACATGTCATATCTTTTTAAAAGTTCCCACGAGTAAGGGGCTGAAAAAGCATCCGTTGATTTTTGTCAGCGTAATTCCGAATGGCATTGGAGAGGGCAGTTTGAAGTGCGGAGGTGCTGAGCTAGGGGAGCAGGAGGCAGGAAACGATCAGGTGATTGGTGGTTGGCAGTTGTAGGGTATAGTGAGGTCAGAGACTAAAGGCAGGTCTTAGATGTGCCTGTGCTTTGAAGGTGAGCAGGGACAGGACACAGGTACAGAAAGGACTTGACTATCTGTCCCCTAAAGCCACAGACATGGATCAAAGTGGTGATCCATTAGCTTGGACCTTCAGGGTGTCTTTCCACTCAGGATCCAGAAAATCTAACGACAACAGCATCAGGGGATGGTGAGGTGCCCACCGGCACTGATGGGGACGCAGAGGCTGGCAGCTCGCCCACTGGAGGGCCAACCCTGAAGCCAAGAGAAGAGGCCACTCTGGTAAGGAGCAACATGAGCTGGAACAGCCCGCTTGCAGTGTATGTCTTACTCTTAACCAACTGGGGCAGAGGGGGACACCTCTCTGACCAATGCTAGTTCAGAAGTGGAACTTGTCAGGACTTCTAAGTATATGCCTCAGCCCCTGTGGTCTCGCTGGGCCTGAGGGAAGATGCAGGTAACCTACATGGTTAGAAGAGTAGAGCTGAGTCCTAGGATTGTGTGCAGAGCCTTTGTCCCCACCAGCAGAGGCCAGGGGCCGGGGGTATGCCCTACATGTGAGGGGAAGAGGTGATGCTGTTGTTGTGTGTTGGCAGGGTGCCGACAGGCAGGCCTAACAGGGTGAGGTCAAGATCATACTGCCTGCAGTGTAGAGAAGGCTGGACACACAAACATCCCAGCTGGACAGTGGACCAGTCTGCCCCTGTGATGTCCCCATAGAAGCTCTCTATCCATCAGATTCAAACCTGCCTCCTCGTGCCCACTCCTGGGTTCCCAGCTCACATGAATGAGATAATCCCATCCCAGCTGCTTCACGTGAAGTTACCCTTCCCTCTCCCTTCTGTCCAATATCCACGAGAATGGACTCCTGTTGATTTTTCTACAGAAATCTATAATTGACTGGTGTGGACCCTGCCCGAGTAATCTTCCCCAGCCAGCCAGTTGCTCATCCACACTCTGTGTAGTCTCTCACAGAGCCTGGCTGGGCCTTGCTCCTATTCTTTGAGGCGTTTCTGACCTCGACCTCCTGACCCAGCTCCTCTGAGAAGCCGAGCAGGGCCCGGTCCCGGCCCTTCTTGACTGCACCTTGGGGCTTCTGTGCTGCAGACCCGAGAGCGAGCCACAGCCTCCTACTTGAAGCTCCTCTCGGTTTCTTCTTGCTCTACAGTCTTCCCACATTCCTCCTCACTGCAGAGAGACTCCCCTGCCCCTTCCTTCACTTGTCCTTCAGAGTCTGCCTAACAGCACTTCCCCAGGAAGATGCTGTCCTTGTCCTTAGAAGACTTCTTCATAATGGAATTGGTAAAAGGGGCTCCATCTGTGGCACAGGCCTGGCTCCCTAGCACATCACGAGCCCGGTGGGGATAGGGCTCAGCAGACCCCGCTCCCAGATCTGCTTTGTCTCCCTCAAATGGTAGGTGCTGGGCTAATTTGCTGAGTGAATGTGTGAAGGCAGCAGGCACCTCCAAGCTCCTCCACATGCTCGCTCTCCTGTCTGTAGCACACGGGCAGGCAGCCTTCTGCTCTGCCCTGCTCTTGTATACACACACAGGCTAGTGACAGAATTCCCCGGGGCCACCTGACTATTACACAGAGGAGTTCAAAGTTCCTTCCCTTTCTTCTCTTCTTCCGTTTTCCCCTTTAAAGACAAAGTATGTGCCACAGCAGGAGAAAATCAGGGACCAGAGTCCAATTCTACCAAGTCTTAGCTTAGTAGAAGCTAGAGCTTGGCTAGCAGAGGTGTTTGGAAATAGGAGGGCCGCCTGAAGAGGTGATATGCTCCCCAGGACCGGGAGTATGCAAACTAAGCCCAAGATATACGCTGAGCAGAGATGGATAGCTAAGTGGGTGGGTTCCAGAGGTGGGCTGACTCTGAGCCCCAGAGGCCCGGACACTGAAGTACAGTCCTTCCTCAGTGAGTACAGGAAAGAGGCAGAGCAGCTGCTGAGATCGGATGGTCCCAGTGGTTTCCTTTCTGTAGCATAGGCACAGCCACTGAAATGGGGATGGGGGTGGGGCCATGTGGCATCATCTCACGCCAGCTCTATTCCAGGGTTTGCACGGTGAAGAATGGTTAACCCCAGCTGTGTCCAAAGTGCCCCTCCGTACTTTTGAGGAGGAGGAAGCCAGCGGGACTGCCATCGACAGCCTGGATGTCCTCACACCTACAGTGGTCCTTGAGCAAGCCAGCGGGGGACCTACAGGCATCCAAGCCACTTTTACACCTACAGTGGTCCTTGAGCAAGCCAGCGGGGCCCCTACAGACACCCAGGCTGCTCTCACACCCACAGTGGCCCCTGAGCAAATGTTTACTGCTGTAAGTCCCAGCTAGCATCTTCTCTGACTCATGGGGACAGAAAGGTCAGCATTCTGAGCCAGGAGCCATTAGAAGTCCTCTGCAGAGACACATACAACTTCCATTCTGTTGTGAGATCTTGGGAGACTCCAACTAGATGGGGAAGATAGACAGTGATAAGAAGGAGCCAGGTTGCTGGCTTTTGTCCCAATCTGCCACATCCTAGTTTTGACTACGAATCTTCCTAGAGATCAATGTCCCAAAGGTGGGGAGGATTTTAAGGAGTCACTTCTGTGACTGAGCCAAGTGTAAGGATGTTGGTAGGTAAAGTGTTTTGACATTGGACAGCCACCACAGAAGTGACACCCCCAAGCATGCAGCCTCGTGGGCTGGGGTCACAATGATCCTTCCTGTGGACGTCTTTTACAGTCACCCATGGATGGAGAAGACTTGGTGGCTTCTACAGAGGAAGCTGAAGAGGAAGGATCTGGTAGCACGCCCCCCAGTGGGCCCCCGCTCCCCACACCCACAGTGACTCCCAAGAGGCAGGTCACCCTGGTAAGTGTTCCGGAGGTTTCGACTCAGCTAGCAGATCTTTCAGTGTGGAGAAAGGCTGCACTGACCTTCTCAGAGTCAGTTCTCACCAGTGTTTGGGGGCCTTTGGCTGAACAAGCCTGAGCCGACTGTAGTTTGGGTAGGAAAAGGCAAAGAGTAAAGATAGAGAGAGGGGTCCTTGCTTAGGTCTCCAGTCGCCTTTGTAATTGCATCAGGGTTAGCAATGTCACAGGGCATAAACACAGAGTATAAGGCTGAGCAGGGTCTATAGAGGCATGGAACATAAATGGCTCGTGGACCTGTTGGGGGTTGGGGTGGGGTGCATCCCAGCTGGGGGTCTGAGACTGGGGGATGCTCCTCCTGACTATGAACTGTCCATTGGTTCTGCAGACTGGCTTCTGGTCTAGAGTCAGTTCAGAAGTTGTTCAGAACCATCCTTGCTGGGTGGCCTGCTTAGGGATTGTCACTGACTCAGAGACACAGGCCACTCAGAGTCAGGCTTGTATGAATCCTGGGTGACAGGGGAAGACAGTTCTCAAGGAGAACCTCCTGCTGGTGACACATCGAGGTGTGTCAGTTCCTAGAGTGATGTTCTGAAAGCCACCACTCAAGGTCCAGCCATGTGACCCCTCAGCTGCAGTGCTCAGGACTGCAGAGGTCAGGAGAGGTCCCTGAGAAGCCTGAATGACCCTTGCCCAAGAGCATCTCCCAGTGACTGACTAGCTGGTTGCCATTTGGCTGTCTTTCTCAGTGGTTTGAGTTGCCCTCACCAATCAATTGATTTGGGACCTTTGGGTTGTTTGGTTGGTTTTATTTTATTATAATCACAATATTATCCATCTAACAAAATTACAGTAGCCTCTTTATGTTCTCTAATACTTTTAATGTCCCTTTCAGTTAGTTCGACTCTGAATCCTCCTCACTGTGCACATTATGTGTGTATAAACTGAGGACATGATTGTTCCATGGTATGGGTAAGGGAGGTTTTATATATATACACATATATATGTATGTATGTATATGTGTATATATATACACATATATATGTACATGTATATATGTATGTATATGTGTATATATATGCACATATATATGTACATACATACATATATATGTGTATATATAAAACCTCCCTTACCCATATATGTATATATGTGTGTGTATATATATATATATATAT
>NW_022196900.1:8309780-8316300 GCF_008632895.1 Mastomys coucha
ATATATATATATATGTACATACATACATGGAGGGAGGTCAGAGGCATTTGAAAGAGTCCAGAGCAGAGAGAGAAAGAAAGAAGTAAACTGTATATAGCCAGCAGATTGAACCTGGGCAGAACTGTCTGTGAGACAGGAGAAAAGAACAGGGAATAGAAAATCGAGAAAACAGAGGGGAGAAGGGGGGGAGGGAGAAAAGACATTGAGAATAGCAAGGTTATAAATGAATGAGTAGATTTGGGGAGGGGGAGCTCAATGAACTGGAGGGAATTTATGGTAGAGGAGAAGGTGAGAAGGAAGTTTGAAAGGTGCATCAAGTACTTGTCCAGTATGCACTTTGCTGTGCTAACAGGTACCGCATGTAGCTGTAGGTGCCTTCTGTCCAAGGTAGGGGATGATTCCTTCTGTTAGAGGGGAACCGTTCAGGAGTTCCTGAGGGATGCTGGCTTTTATCTTACCATCAGAAATTCTTCTACCTAGACAGAGCCCATTTCTGGATATTTGAGCTGCCTCTTAGAGCTTGGGGAATTGGAGTGTCCTTTGGACCTAACAGATTCATCTCTCAGGGGAGTTTGTTTTGTTTTGTTTTGTTTTGAGAAACTGGGCCAGTCATCCTTGTATCCTTGAGTTCTCTGTCCTGAGAAGTTGGGCCGTTTGGGGTTGAGGGTGGGGTGAATGGGTGGGGCTTAGTGCTTCTGGGAAACTCTGTCCACATATATTAATGACCACAAAACTGCATATTAGCAACCAGAAATTAACCACCACACAATTGCAAGCTGGAATTTGGGTTCAAGCATCCTCCTCAATGGAGACATCCTGATATGTAAGAAAGGATTTGTTTACTAGGACGTTAACCTCAATATATCTGTCCATAATAGAGGAAACTCGGGATTGATTTAATTAGCTAGCCGGAGGAGATTAATTGAATTAAAGTCCATTCGAATCATGGGAACATTAGACATTATTAAAATTATTCTCATTTGTACTCAGTGTTGGAGAAAAAGCTTAGGGTACCATGCTAAGTGAAAGAAGATGGCTCCAAACCTGAGTGTGCTGTGTGGTCTTAACTGTTTGGAAATACATACTCTGGAAAGAAACGCCCTCCTTAAACATTAGCAGTGTTGCTTCAGACTAGTGGGACTGTGGCGGTGTGGTTAGGTTCTTTGTATGTTTGTTGTTTTTCACTATGGAATTTTCTAGGTTTTTACAGTAGATTTTTCTCCCACTGGTGTTTGTCTATTTTTGTAGTGCTGGGGGTTGAATCTAAATCCCTGTACATATACTAGACCAGCTTCCTACCACCGAATGACATTCCTAGCCCTTACGACAGAATTTTTAAAATAATATTTTAATTAATTTATTTATCTGGAGAGGGGCGGCAGCCATATGTACATGAGTGGAAGCCAAACTAGGGCACCAGCTGTCCTCTGCCAGCCTTTAGCTATTCTCCTGAGGCAAGGTTTCTCTCTGAACCTGAGCCTCTGCCCCTTTTTTCTCAGCTAGACTTGAAGCCAACAAGCTGTATCGACCCTTCTGTCTTCCCACCCCCCTGCAAAACAAAAATAAATAAGCAAACAAATACAACACTGCAGTTATGTACATGCAAAGGATGCCCAGATGGTTATCAAGCACTGGGATCCAAGCTTTAATCCCTGAGATTGAGTAGCAGCCAGTCTTATCTGCGGAGACATTTCTCTAACCCCAGGTTCTTTGGAAAATCTCTAAGAAGAGGATGAGGGGGGAGGTGTGTAAGAGGATTAAGGGGGGAGAGGAGGAGTGTGGGGAAGGGAAAGAGAAGGAGGAGACACAGAAGGAAGACAAACAGAAAGAGATGGGGTAGGCGAATGAGCAACTGAGCAAAACACAGTACCCTGGCACGAAAGTCATAAAGACAGATCATTGCCAAGCGCTTGTGTCAGGCACCTGCTAGGAACAGAAACTGATGCCCCAGTTTCGGTGTGGAGAGCTTAAGCTCCGTCAAGAGACACCTGCCCTGGAATATTCTCAGGATGATTTTAAGTCACGGAGGTCACGAGGTTCAGCGGGGTACAAGATGAGCCTGACTCTGCTACTCACCTGCAACCAACTTCTTCATGTCTTCTTCTTCTTCTTCTTCTTTTTTTTTTTTTTTTTTTTTTTTTTTTTTTTTTTTTTTTTTTTTTTTTTTTTTTTTTTTTTTTTTTTTTTTTTTTTTTTGAGACAGGGTTTCTCTGTGTAGCCTTGGCTGTCCTGGAAGTCACTCTGTAGACCAGGCTGGCCTTGAAATCAGAAATCCACCTGCCTCTGCCTCCCAAGTGCTGGGATTAAAGGCATGTGTCACCACTGCCCGGCCCTTCATGTCTTCTTGCTTCATGATGCTGCAGAGATCAAGGGCCACACCATAGTTGGTTACTACTGCATGACTTGTGAGATTCAATGAGTCCATGGGTGGAAAGCTTTGCCTAGCACATCAGAGTTGCTCAATAGATGAGCTTCATGCAATTAGATATCCCACGGAGCTCAGAGAGGGTTATGCTCACATAGTTCCTGGAAGGAGGGATGGAGAGAGAGCATGGTTGTGATTTGAGTTTTTGTACTGTCTACAGCCAAGCTACCATTATCAGACATGACCCAGATATTAGTCAACCAAGCCCACCCAGTTTAAAATGAAGTCCTTTCATTGGCTGAGTCCTTTGACCTTTAATGGCCCCAGCTTCCTTATCTGTTATGGAAAGTCCTTCTGAGTCACATGCCTTGTCCCTGGTTTTCCTCTTGCAAGAGGGTAGAAGAGGAAGAGGGCACTGGGCGCGGGTTGGCCTCTCAGCAGCTGGAAGCTCTTAGTAGATCTGGAGGTTGGGGTGATGGGGGTTACCTGTGGCTCATCAGCCAGGATGAAGGGGTGCTTAGGCAAATGCTGCCTGAGGTCTGTCACTGTAGAGGTAATCGGTTGTCTTCGGGAAGAACTGCTAAGGCAGGCTATTCCAACATCACTGTGACCCCAACTGTGGTTCCCCAAGCAGGGCTCCTGCTCTGGCTCCTCTCCATCTCTACCCTGGACTTCTGCTATCATCTCTCTTAGAGAGCAATCTCTAGGGCAGCCAGTAGCCTGTGGGTGAGGTATCCTTGGTCCATCTCTGCCACTTCAGAGAACTTCCGATGCAGCAGGTTTCAAAGGGCGCTTCGGGGAGCCCTTAGAAGAAGCCTCCCAACACTCACACCGGGGGTTCAATGTCCCTCTGCACTCTCCTTTTGTTTGGCTGCTCTTCCTTCATCTTATTTGTCAAGAAAGCCATTCCTCTGGAAGCTGACATCTCATAGGTACACTTTTCTCCTTCTCCCCTCCTTTCCTCTTCCTCCCCATTTCTTTCTCCTCTTCCCATGGACACTTCTGGCATCTAAGGGCATTTCCTTAACACCAGTTATGGCAAGTTGTGGGACCAGAGGGGCTCCCTGGAGATGCCTATGGTCTAAAGAAGGCAGATCTGGGAGGAGTCAAGACCTAGAAAGGCTTGCAGGCAGCGGTAGAATGAGCAGTAACTGGTTCGAGATGCCAAACCTCTGGCAGGACCCAAACAAGGGCTGAGGGAATCCTCAGGCAACACCCAGGTTTGTGAAATGTGTCTGCATGTGCAGCTTATCCTACATGCCCCCTCTCTTACCAGTGGGATATGAGGAACAAAGGGGCGCTGAGTCCTGAGAACAAGCAGGGTAGTGGTTGCAGGGGCCAGGGTGACAGGGTATGCCTTGGGCCATCCTTATAATAGAAAATGGCTTTCTTCAGTTTGAGTTTAAAGATTAAAGGTGAACAGTTTCTACAGAGAGGAGGGGAGCAGCAAGAGATGTGTCATTGATCCTGTGGATCTCTTTAGGATGACGCTGTGGAGGAGGAGGGAGACTCCCTAGACCTCCAGACTCCATGGCTCCTTCAGTCAGACCTCAGGCTTCCACCCTTCTGGAGCCCTAGAGGGTTCAGCTCCATCTTTCACTCATATCATTATACTTTTTGGGCTCCCGAGGGAGCAAGAAGGGTACCCTAATTAGTCTCTAGCTCAAGATGTGGTTCTTTCCCTGGGCTTCCTATCTCTAAGATTGACACCCTGGAAACAAACCATGAATGTCCTCAATGGGCCTCTCTCTGCTTCCTATCTAGGCCATCCCAAGTTCCCCTAGTCTAGCTGTGAGGTACTCCCTCCTCCATCAGGTGAAAGCATCGACCTTCAATGGGCCTCCTTACCTCCAGTACAACTACCTCTGCCTCATTTACTGTTCTATTGCTGTAAGGAAGCACCGTGACCAATCCAATTTAGAAAAGAAGGCATTTAATTGGGAGCTTGCTGACAGACTCAGAGGGCTGGTCTGTTATCATTAAAGAAGCATGCAGGCAGGTACTGGAGAGAAGATGAGAGCTTGCATCTGATCCTCAAATTACAGGCCAAGAGAGACTGACACTGGGCCTGGTGAGGGCTTCTGAAACTTCAAAGCCCACATCCCATGACACACCTTCTCCAACAAGACCACACCTCCTAATCCTTCCCAAATGGTTCCACTATTTGGGGACCAAGTATTCAAACATGGGAGTCTATGGAAGCCATTCTCATTCAAACCATCGCAACTCCCTTCTGATGGCCACAGGACAGTGAGTCCTGCTCCTAGCTCTAACTTACAACCCTGATCCTTGTTGGACCTCTCAGTGAGGTCTTGGCATAGACATTTGACAATCAACTAAAGCTATGCCCAAGTCATTCCCTGCAGAATAGAGGATACCTAGGAACTAAGTCTGGAGAAGCAACAGAAGGGCTTGAAAGGAAACTGAGTCCAGGCCACCTGTAGGCTGTACCTCGGGGAGGCTGAGACAGGACTCAGCTGGAAAGGGGAGTAGAGGTGAGGCCAGAAGAGAAGTTGGCCATAGACATTTTAAGGCTATAGAACATAAGTGCTTGAGGTGGCATAGCTAGCTATCTACGAAGACTGGAGGTTGGATCTGCCTATGGGAATTTCCTTCTTTCTTCAGGTAGCCGTGGAGGCCGAGGGGTCAGGCCCTGTTGGGGGCTTGGATGAAGGTTCAGGCTCTGGAGATATCGTGGGCAATGAGGATCTGTTGAGAGTGAGTATTAAGGGATTGAAGGACTGGTGCTGGGGACCTGGGAGGGAAGGTCATGGGTTAGACAGCAGTGACTGTAGGATCGGCCCCATGGGAACTGTTAGCTCTTGTGTGTGGTGATCGTCATACACTCCCCTTTACTTCATACATGTTTGATATTCATTTTCAATAAGCATGAGCCTGGGTTGTGTTGAGAACTCCCTTTGCCACCTTCCTCCTTCCCTACAGTCAGTTCATAGCAGGTTGGTTCACTGACCTTCACCTCTACCCATGTCTCCCACCTTCTTCTTTAGTTATGAAAGAATTATCCTGGTTTCTTCTATGTTTGGATATCAGTTCACACTTCCAGTGTAAAATCCTGCCTTGCCCCGCTGTCCATTCTTGTTGCCTGTGGAGCATCTGGCCTGCCCAAGGCTGGGCTCTCCTAGTCCTCTTTAAATTGCTCACAGGGAAGTGTGGCTGGTTCTTGATGCAGCTGCTACCTCATCCTTGGGCCCAACCCTTTACCCAGCCCTTCCCCTGAGTCCTGTGCTGCCCCAGAGTAAAGCTCCACTTGGCTGCCCCTGCCCATTACTCATGCCCAGTGCTGGAAAGGCCCTGGGCTCAGTGAATGGGTGGTGTGAAAGCCTAGTGGATCTACTAAGAACATTCTGGGCTGGTGAGATCTGGCAGCCCAGCAGGAAGCGGAGGAAACAAATCCCCTTTGGTAAGCATTTCAAGACAAGGCCAAATACAGGTTATTTGGCTAACCGTATAGTCAATTCAAAAGCTGAATTAGCCAGGGCTCCTCTGGGACTCCAGATAATTGGCTCTTTATCATATGCACCATTTGGGAGAAAGCATAGTGTGATCTGCCTGGAAAGCCGTACATTCAAATGCCAGCTCTCTGCTTTTCAGCTGTGTGGGTATGAATCCTTGAGTCATGTCTCCTTGAGCCTCAGTTTCTCCCTGTGCAAGGAACCCCAATCCTTCCTTATCGGATTGTTTCAAGGATTGGAAAGATGGTAAAACACATGCTTGGTATTTAGCCTCTCTCATTGCTTCTAACAAACTGTCTTTCAGGGTCCTCCGGGTCCCCCAGGCCCACCGGGATCACCTGGGATTCCAGGGAAACCAGGAACTGATGTTTTCATGGGACCCCCAGGGTCTCCTGGAGAAGATGGAGCGCCTGGTGAGCCGGGACCTCAGGTGAGCATCTGTAGCCTCCTCCCTCACTCTGTGATCATGGGGGCTCCCATGGGGCTTCCTTTCACACACAGAGCACAGACCCAGCATCACCCAAGGCTGGAAACCAAAACCTTCCCCATATGAATCATTTGCCAAGATGCCAGGGAAGGACAGCCAAGAACATTCTGTATGCACCAGTTTCCTGAATTATATGATGATGATGATGGTGGTGATGATGATGGTGGTGGTGGTGATGATGATGATGATGATGGT
>NW_022196900.1:8316329-8385188 GCF_008632895.1 Mastomys coucha
GTGTGTGTGTGTTGGGGGTGGGAGTGCAGCCTCATGAAGGTTTTGGAATCTATCACAGTATACCACAGTTAGTTAGTTTCCCTGGTATGGGAAAGCCTTGGAGATCATCTGTTCCTGCTCTGCTCCCAATGTCCTTCAAGTACAGAGCTCCCTGGTACAGCTCTGAGCAAGTAACCTAGAGAGCAGAGGATGCTTTTCTTGGGGCACAAGCAGCAAGGCCTGTGCTCATTGATCTTGAGTTCCCCAAACTTCCCTCCTTCCTATGTAGTGTTTTGTGTGGTTTTTAGCAGAGATTCTGTGAGCTAACTGTTACTAATATTCCCCAGGGCCCTGAGGGACAGCCTGGACTTGATGGAGCCTCTGGCCAGCCTGGAATGAAAGGAGAGAAGGTAGGGGATAATGGATAATGTGAGGTTCCCACACAGGACGCCAGCCTGGCCACTCTCTCACCCTAACCTGAGCTTGTTTCCTCTCTTATTCTCTTTCTTCACCTCTCTGGGATGTCCCCACCATTGGGCTCACAGTCCCCTTACTGGTTCCTCCTTCCCCACTCCTGTACGCCATAGCATCAGTGAACAGTAGTGACACCATCTACCTCGTGCCCTACCTATAACCTGACCAGACATTCTTCTCTTCCTACCCACCCTGTAGCATTAGGACCTTCCCTGATGTCCTTTCCTCCTACAGTCATCCTCTGTCTGTCTGTCCACCTTCAGGTATCAGGAACTCACTGAGAAAATACCCATGGCACCCTGTTGGGCAAAGCCCTAATGCCTTTCTTGGTTGGCATCGTTTCTGTAGCATGTGACCTACGGCCCATTGCTACAGCTCTGAACAACAAGCCAGTTGCTGTATGGTCCTCTCTAGAAGGTTCTAAGCCTCCACATGGAGTATCTGCCTTGTCAGGAATGCCAGTTCCTTTTGACATCAAGACCCAGTTCAGAGACAGTGACCCTCCTTTATCCTAAGGGTTTTGTTACAAGACCCCTCTCCACACACACACACACACACACACACACACACACACACACACACACACACCTATTTAGTTTCTAAATTAAGCACAGTAAAAGATTAACTGCAATAACTCATGATACAATGGACCAGTCATAACAATGTATTATAGTAAAATCACTAACATCACTACTGCCTGCTTTATAGCTATCATTAGGTAAAACAAGGACCAATGAATGGGTGGATAACGGTCTCATAACTGAGGTGGCAGCTAAGATACTGATGGGTGGCTAGAGTATAGAACGTGGATATGCTGGACCAACAGATTGCTTGTAGCCTAGGTAGGATGGAGCAGGAAGCTGTAAGATTTCATTGTTCTGTTCGGAACAGTGTGCACTCTAAAACTTGTAAACTACTTATTTCTGGAACTTTCCACTTAATAATTTCAGCCTCTGGCTAACAGAATAGCTGAAACCAAAGACAGCGGGACATGAATAAGGTGAGGGTACTGAATGTCCTCTTCAGTCTTTGGTGGGGTCAGCGTTTTGTTTGGGATTTGTTGAGATGAGGTCATGCCATCTAGGCTGGATGGGCCTTGAACTTGTGATCCCTCCACCCACCATCTAGTGCTAGAATTATCAATGTGTTCCATCATGCCTGACTTCTCTCAACATTTCTGGCACCCTCCCTTCTTCCTCTTTCTGTGAGCACAGGGTTAATGCCGCTGAGAACCTTCTTAGCAATGACACACAAGTTGCTAGCATTCCTGTGTACCCTGAACTCGTGTCCGGCCCTAGAGCCGAAATATCCTTCCAACCCAGCACAGCCTCTGTTAGTCTTTTATGAGTAAGTGGAATATTCTTCAAACAGCATCTTAAGCTACCATTTCTATTTAGCCTGCTTTCAGTCTACTGAAGCCGCCTACTATCCATGCTGGTGCTCTTGGGGGAAGGCAAGTCATGCCCCGTAGCCTTCCCAGACATAATGAAGGCATGCCTCTTTATACAGAGAGAGATAATAAATAAAAACAAGATGCTTTTCACTGGTGGTACGCTAATGAAGGTTCAACAGACCCACTCTATAGGAGGTAGGGGCCCTGTACATCACCCCCAGGAGCATGTTGAAATGTCCCCTGCCAGGACACCATAGCCACTGAATCAAATCCCAGTTTCCATCCATCAGCCCTTGAGTGTGCTTAACTGAAAGAGTAGCCTGATTTTTGTTGCAAATGAATTTCTCAGAAAAAGAAACAACCGTGCAATCTTAGGGAAGTCATTTTATACAAAACAACAGTTTCATAAGAAATCTAGGTCTTCGGGAAGCCCCACCAACCCACACTTACCTTGTCTGCTCTTACAAACCAGCGGCTAAGCCTCCCACACTGTCTGTGCTTGAAGACACCCTGTGCTGCATACTGACGCCCCTGTTGGCTACAGCTGGCTCAGTAGAGCAGCAAGGCAGAAGAGCCACCTTGCCCTGGATAACTGCTGCAGATCCGTCTTGCTGGTTTATTCCTAGGATTTACTAAGAGGTCCACTGTTGTCCTGAGGACATGGGATGATTTTGGGTTAAGCAAAAGCAGATTCTAGAAGGACTTGGACATTTGCATTTGGAGACTTGACGGGTAAATAAAGAGTCTGGCATACAGTCACATAAGTGATTTCATTTGTGAAGGAAATGAGTGTCTCAGGGTCCTTGTGAGACATCAGTTCCAGTGACACATTTGACCCCTGACTCCTATCAGAGTGTCTTCTTTTGGCCTGCACATCCTTATTGACAAGGCCTAATCTGGGCTATACACCCAGGTAATTATCCAAATTGGGGCACAGTTGCATGCCTCCCAGGCTAGCCTCCAACTCCATAAGAGCTGAGGATGACCTTGAACTCTAACTCTCCTGCCTCTCACTCCCAAATGCTGGAATTACATCTGTACACTACCACGCCCAGCTTAAAGTGAGTTGCTTTCCCATCATGCATAATGAGTAAGACTCAATTTACTCGCCTGGGAAATGTAATTGCTCATCTATAAAACCATTATTATCAAACATGAATTTGTCATCAAACTGTAGATGGTCATTAAGAGAATATCTACTAGATTATTTATGATGTTTAGCATAAACAGAAGCACCTTTTATTTTTCCTGTGTTAAGTTGAACAGCTAACCCTGACATCTTTTTCCCAAGAAGGAAGAGGTGGAAATGGCCTATTTTCCCTGCTGCAGAGCACATCTGTGAGGGCAGTTGAGGAGCCTTTAGAAAGCAGGATCTTCAGATATTATTCCTTTTGCATTGAAGCTTCTGCCTCCAGTCCTGCGAGGACTGAGGCATGAAGTCTTCAGGATCCAGGGTATTCGTGGTATTCATCTGCCATAGGAAGTTCTCAGACACCCACACAGGAAAAAGTCTGAACTTTGACATTTTCTCAACTACCTAGAATTTCTAGGGAAACTTAAGCACTCAAGAGCTGTCTTTGAGTAATCTCACTGGGTTGGAAATGTCAATGTAGACCCAGCTTCTGTCTTTCCCATAAGCTAGAAGAGAAATTTGATGATGTTGTCACTGTGGTCCCTATCTCTTAGATATCCCAGTCTGCTTTGGAACACAGCTCATGTGATAGCATCAGGGTACCCTTGAAGATTCTGAGGACAGACTTGCTTTTTGCCTAGAATCCAGAAACCAGCTGTGTTTGAAGTCCAACACACCACAGTATTGGTTTCTTGTCATCTCTCTGTTATTATCAGTTGGCTTTGGCACATTTGCATGGTAGATCTCCATAAAACCAAAGAAACTGTAGTCTGTGGAAGATGTTGAGCTGAAATTACCATTACTACAAAGCCCACACGCCAACCCTGCAGACTACTCTACAAGGAACCCCAGTAGGGAAAAAAAAAAAAAAGGCCGTGTATCTGCTGGCTTCTTCTATGTTTCTTTATATTGACATCTTGTAATACCTTTGATAATTCAGTTCACAACAATAAGCCAAATGTTCTACTGAATTCTGTTAGCCTTCTTGTTGCTGGGACTAGACACCTGAGAAATGGTAGAAGAATTTGCTTTGGCTTTTGGTTCAGAGATTTCATCGTGGTGAGAGCCCATTGTGGGTCAGGGTCAGGGGTCAGAGGTCAGAGGCTCCGGCCATCATGATAAGAGTCAGTGGTGGGACAGCACAGAATAGCTCATGTTGGCCAGAGAACAGAGTGCATGCCTGAGATAGGAGCTCTTCTTCTTCCAATATTATTCCATCTGGACCCCTAGTCTATGGTACATACCACTCAGATTCAGGCTGCGGACCTCCCTCTTTATTTAATCCTCTCTGGAAACACCACAGACATGCCCAGAAGTATGGTTTACTGATCTCGCCATTCTCAGGCCAATCAAGCTGATAGTTAAAATGTATTATCACAGATTCTAAGGTACAGAACAGACATGGTGGCTCATACCTTTAGTCCCAGTGCTGCAGAGACAGAAGTAGGAGGATCCCTAAGAATATGAGGCTACCCTGGTCTGCATAGTAAGTTCTAGGCCAGCCAGGGTTACATAGCTGAGACCTTGTTTCAAAGTAGAAAAAAATTTTTAAATAAAATAGTGAAGGATGATCTTGTGACATACAGCACTGTTGTGAGTCATTCAGCTGTAGAGCTGATCTCTCCATAGCTTCCTACTCATGATCACATAGCTCTACTAGTTGGAAGTCCAAGAAGGTGCTGGACTCAATGTACACAAGTTCCTTCTGGCTAAGGAGTGGTCTCTGCTACTGTCTCATTTAGGAAGTTCAGCAGGTTTCCTGAACTATTTCTCACAGTTCTCAATTTTTACTCTATTCATTCATGAAAATTCCAGTAAGGTAGACCTTTCCATTCCTGGCTAATCTGCTATCTGCTCATGTTCCAAACTGATGGCCACCATACCTGCGAGCCAGTGGACCGGACCTAAGCCCTGCCTTTTTCAAGCAGAGTAAAATAACGAGAGAGAGAGAGAGAGAGAGAGAGAGAGAGAGAGAGACAGAGAGACAGAGAGACAGAGACAGAGAGACAGAGACAGAGACAGAGACAGACAGACAGACAGAGACAGAGACAGAGACACAGAGAGAGGCAGAGACAGAGACCAGAGGAGGCTAAGGTGCTTTCTAGAACTTCCTCTTAATCTGATACACGATACACTTGGCTTAAATGAACTTGGGAAAGCTACTGGATAATAATGCACTTTCCCTTTCATGATATAGTTCTTTTTAACGGGATCAATCAGAAGTGCAGCTGAACGTTATCAGAGTGGGGACAACCTTAGGTATGGTTCACAAGAGCCCTTCTGGTGGTTGTGTGTCTGGGAATAGATATTTTCTTAAGGTGGTATTAAAGCAGACAGTGTGCAATGTGTAACTCCTCATGCCCATGGGACACGGGAAGCAATGAAAAGTGTGTCCACTTTGCTTCCCATGTCCCATGCTTCCTCCTCAAGTATTCTTGAAGGATGATATATATCCCTACAGTGTTTTCAGAGTGGGTCTGTGCACAGCAAACTTTCCATATTTTGGCTGTTTAAAATCTTCTGTTAGCCTAGTGTGGGGACGCTAGCGCTCAGGAAGCAGAGGGAGGTGATCTCTATGTGTTTGAGGCCAGCCTGGTCTATCTGGATAGTGAATTTCAGACCACACATAATGCGATCCTGGCTTATTTGGCTGTGTATGCAATTTTAGGTTTGAGACCATTTGCCCCTAGGATTTGAAGGTAAGCATCCTCTTATGGAGGATGAGCTCAGATTTCTCTCCCAGTCCCAGCCTACCTAAAACCACCACCTTTTCCCTTGGCAGGCTTTAGGAGTCACTTTCCTTTGCTTGGTGTATTAAAATCCCTCCGTGCATTGTCACTGAATGCAGATTCTTTAAAACATGTATTCTCCCACTTGGTACTAAAGAGCCTTGGGGTGGAGTGGCGTTTAATCTGGAGACCTCTGGGATATGAAGCTTCTGGGTTTTGTTTTCCTAGAAATGTTCAGCATAGACCTTAGCCTTCTGCTAAGGTCAAGTGCAAGGATGTCCAGTTATTATGTGCCTGCATGCTGTTTGCTCTGCTCTCTTCATCCTTTATTCTATTTGATCAGTAATTGGAATGTCTGATTAGCCCCTGAGCTCTATTTGGCCATTCTTCCTATGTCTTTTTTTCATTTGTGCTGTTTTTCAGAGCAGTTCTGTATCCTTGCCTTCGGTCTTCTCTGCTATATTTCTCTTCAGGGTGTGTCTCTTTCTCTTAGTCCCATACAGGTCTTCATTTCAACCATCATACATTTTTATGTCCGTGGACCCCACTGTTCTCATCTCAGAGCAGCTCCTTCTTGTTTTGTGCTTTTGTAGCATCTCCCCGAAGCCATCAAAGTTCATAGCATTCTTGTTGTGTTGTGCTCTTTGTGCTGTTGCTGACTTTGTCTCCTCCTTAGAGTTGCCTTTCCTCAGAGCTGGGATTCTTTCTGTGTGTTTGTTTACAAAATTGGCATCTCATTGAGTGTCTAGGGCTCTATTGGCATTAGACCACTAAGGACGTAGACAGTGGCTACTTCTGAGGCGTGTTAAGTTTCTCAGTGGGGATGGAAAGACCAGAATGTCTATCAGACAGAGCGCCTCAGAAACTGATCTCATTTTGGGTGCCCATGGATCTTCCAGGCTTCCAGAGCCCTACCCTCCCTTTGCTCCTGAACATAACTCTTACTGTTCTTATGGTATTAAGGCACTCCTAGATGCTCCTTGGCGGGGGTGCGCCAAGAAAACAAGGGGAACTGGTGAAGGTTGATGGCTGTCCTGAAGTAGAAACTCAGCCTGTCTTTCTGTTAAAGGATCCTGGGGCATCCCTACTTCTTACTTCCTTCATGGCTACCCCTGTCCCTCTCCCCACCCACACCACACACACACTTGCTCTCTCCACCACCATGCAGAGAACTTCAGTCTCTGTGGTTCCTCGCTGTGGCTGAGGCCTTCTTAGCTTCCTGTCTGTTTCACTCCGGCATTTCAGGCCAGGGGATTTCTGTCTTACTTGAGAATGGTGATATAGATTCATCGCCTACCCTGTGGGTGACAGAGGTTATTCCTATGCATGGGATCTAGCCCAGGAAAGGGACGAGGAGAGATACAGTCTCTCATGGCTGGCACGTCATAGTCTGAGTCATAGCTTATGTGTGGCCACCCGATAGCTGGGTTGTCTAATACAGGAGAATAGCCTTCACTAGGCTCACAATTTCAAGGGTTTAGGTCCAGTTGTCTAGCCCCATTGTTTGGTCTGGGTCATGGTTGAGACAGAATCGGGGCAGCAAGATGATATGGCAGGACACAGCTACGAATTCTCTTGGCAGTCAAGGGCAAGGGAGTGGTGTGGGTGCAGTGGTGACTGGCTCCCTGTTTCTTCTAACTTGGCCCATGGACCCCCAGCCTATGGGATGGTGCTACTCACATTTGGGGCAGGTCTTCTGCCCTTATTTGGTGTTCTCTGGAGACTCCCTCAGAGACACACCCAGAAGTGTGCTTTACACATCCTCAAGGTGCTTCTCATCCCAACCAAGTTGATAATCAAAATTAGCCACTCCCCCTTCCCTTCTTTAAAGTTGGAAGTACCCCTTACCTCTGTCATGGAAGGAGGCAGGGTGGGGCGCAGCTAGCTGCCTTGCTTGGTGTGAGTCTCCAAGAGACTGCTTTGATCTCTCCAGCTTCATGCCAACCGCCTTAGTTTAATCTCAAGGAGGAGGGCTTGGCTAACTATTGAGGAATGGGTTTCTCAAGGTTTGGGCTTGACTTGTTTCGTAGACTGATAACTATGGTGATGTGCTGCTCAGCCTGGAGACACCAGCCAAACCCAGACAGAACAAGCCTGTTGTCATAGCCTGCTATGCACTCGTCCGTAATTCTTCACTTTCTCTTTGAGCAAGCCTAGCGTGATGCATCCTAATTGGCCCCTGTGTTCGTGTGTTTCAGGGAGCAAGAGGGCCTAACGGTTCGGCTGGCGAGAAGGTAATTGAGAAGAGTTCTTCCCCGCCTCTTCTTCCCTCTCCAGTGTACCCCTGGGCCAGAAGAGTGAACCCATAAATGTCACAGAGAAAAGAGAAGCACTCCCCAGAGCGGAGGCTCAGGGAAGATAGGCCAGCTGGGATGGTGGGGAGCTAACCCGGCAACGTTCCTCCTTCCTCAATACTCCAGTGAGCACGTCAGCCAAGGGAAGTGCCAATTAGTCAGACAGCTGTTCTGTGCCATCAAGCAGCGCCCATCAGAGAATTTCTAAACTTAATTAGCTTCAAGGAGTCATTTTCTGACTCAGGTGTTCACACTGCTTCTTGGGGGGCGGGGGGAATTGCAGCTGGTAACTAGCCTGTCTTCTCCTTACAGGGTGACCCTGGAAACAGAGGCTTACCAGGTCCCCCAGGGAAGAATGGAGAAGTTGGCACTCCTGGGGTCATGGGACCACCAGGGCCTCCTGGACCCCCTGGGCCTCCAGGCCCGGGATGTACAACAGAACTTGGATTTGAGGTACTTTTGCCCTTTCTGTGACTGAAGAGTGACGGAGGGTAAAGAGCATTGGAAGCCACAGCACTCTGGATACGGATCCCTGGGTGGAGGTTTTATTGAGTCTCCTGTGAGCTCCTTGCCCCCAGCATTCTGCCTGGCTCAAGCAGTTAGGTACCTGGCAGTGAACTCTGAAATCCTTGCTTCTTCCTCCCCTAGATTGAAGGTTCTGGGGACATCCAGCTGCTGAGCAAGCCCTCGTCTCCAAGTGTACGTAGACTTTTATGAACCCTTTTATGAGGGCTGTCCTGATGTTACCCCTGGAGGATGATTCACACTCACTATGCCTCCAGCCCCATGCTGTGCTGCCTGCCTATAAGGTACTGCCTGTAAGGAAATCTGATGGCCATCTTAGACCCTACTGGCCAGTTCCTCCATGCTGAGCATTTCTGTTTCATGGCTTCCCGTCACTGTGTTAGGCTCCCAGCAGGTGCCTACCCTGTCCATTTGCTCATCCCTAGCAGGCACTGCCCTTGTCCTGTGTGGTACACCTGCATGAAGACACTCCACTGGGTATTACGATCATTGTCACATGGAGCCCAGAGACAAGTGCCCAGGGAGTAACTTCTAACATATAAGACAGCTTCTTGCACACACAGGATCTAAGGGTGGGGTCAGGAGGGCACTTCCATGCTGGGAGAGGCCTCTGTGTTGTGTGGGGGGGACTTCTCTTCTGATCCTAGAATGGGAATTTCCCCCTTGTCTTTTGATCCATCACCCTGGAGATCATCCACTGGAGAGCTTAGGGAGAAATGCGAGAAGGTATCGTGCGCCAGCAAATAGTAGAAAAACCAAAGAATGCCTCTTTATCTGTTTGCTTATTTTTGTCAGGGTCCCAAAGGAGAGAAAGGAGAACAAGGCGCCAAGGTAAATTAGCCCATTGGAGGCAGTGTCTTTCTAGAAGGTTATAGAAGCATCATCCGTGAACTGTGAGCTTTGTTCTTTAATGTCCCTCTGCTGTAACTAGGGTGAACGGGGAACAGACGGAACCAGCACTATGGGGCCACCGGGGCCTAGGGGACCACCTGGGCGTGTCGAGATCCTGTCCAGTGTGAGTATTGCTCAGGTTGAAACTTTGCCACATGCTTTCTGCTTTGCTAAGGGGGGATAGCAGGTAACCTGTCACTTCAGGACTTTGAGGCTGGTGGCTACACAGGGTGTCCAGGCTTGCACCTGCCAGCCTGCTAACCTATCTGTTCCTACCCCCTCCATGCCACCATACTCCTACATAGGACCTTCAGAGCCTGCTCTTCTGCTGGGCAGGGTCAGGAGTCAGACAACAGCCTACGAAGTGTCAGAGTCTTGAGGAAGCCCCCAAAAAGGGTTCTGAGCTAGCTAAGAAAGCAAGTCAAAGCTGGAGACACAGGCCTGAGATCACCTTCACTGCTGGCAGAGAGTACTGATGTCCTTAACCCTGTGGGAGAGCCACTAAGTCCAGAATCCAGTCATAATATTGAGCTGAGTAATTCCAGAGTCAGACAAGAGAGAGAAGGACAGTGGTGAGCATGCGCCAAACTGCTGTCAGGAGCATCCCCCGTTTCCAGAGTGGGTAAAGAGACCAAGAGGAGCTAGGGTCATACCCCTGAGAGCCAGTTTTGATTGGAAGGTGTCTTCAGAAGAGCTCATTGGATGGCTCTTTGTTAAAAAAAAAAAAAGTTAGTAGTCATATTTCAAAATTTCACTTGGAAAGCTCACCACATGGGTGAGCAAACCCAGCCTCTCTCCACTCTGATTCCCCCATTCCCAGGGAGGCATCAATGTGACCCCTATTCCCAGGGAGGCAGTAGTGTGTGGTTTTCGTGTCACCATTAATCCCTATGAGGAAACAAAGGCTTGGCAACACCTTTCCTTCCATATGCCCCTTACCTTCCCTGTTCCTACCCGAGTGTCATTTAGACCTCTGGGGCTGCCCGATGCAGACACTTGTGCCAAAAGAAAAAGTCCCAAAGACCTGGAAAAAGAATGGCCAGAGTTAAGAGGAGAACGAGTAGGATTTAAAAGTGCCAAGCCTGTGGGGAGGGAGATAGACAATCTTGAGTGCCTGTGGGGGAAGTGTAAATTGCATGGTCCCTTTGGAGGGCTCCCTGACAGTCTGTTCAAACTAAAAATAGATGTCTTCCAGAATCGCACATGGAAAGCTCCACACAAGATGATTGAGGAGGGAAGAATGAGTTGAAGGGGAGGGTACAGGGCCTAATGCCATTTATCTAAAGTATCAACATACATGAGGTTTTTTTACACACACACATGCACATGCCTCATATGGGCACACACATGTATGTATGCATGTATGTATGTATGTATGTATGTATGTATACATATGCTTATAACTTTAAAAGAGAGAAAGAATTCATCTACTGAGTAATTTTAAAGTTAATTTAAGAGGAAAAGTGACAGGCAGGCTGGGACTCTTTGACGGGGAGTGGGAGGGCTGGGTGTGTTTGGCAGTGACTTTGGGGTGTGATCAATGTACTCCATACTGGGTGACTTCAATTAAGGTCTCTTTGCCAGAAGTAAGGAGGAGCACTTGTCTTTCTTTGTCCTCACTGTGACATTTTTCTCTTTCAGTCTTTGATCAACATCACCAATGGATCCATGAATTTCTCAGACATTCCTGAGCTCACGGGGCCTCCGGTTTGTATCTGCATCTGCCCTTGAGCAGCATCCATCTATATCCACATTCTACCCAGATGCCCCTGTGCAAAGTGTTGGGTTTTAGCTCCGGAAGCATAGAGCCAGAGTCTATTGAAGTCAGAAGGAAGGAAGCCTACATCTTTGAGTTTTTAGTACTTATTCTGTAGTGCAGAGCTGTATTCAGGGAGCAGATGTGTTCAGTCCTGTGAGATCAGAGAGCACCTGGAACCACCTGCTCCTGGGCAGGGTTGTGGGCCTATGTGTCTCTGCTCAGTCTGCTGAGGATGCTGCTAATGGGACAGTGGAGCCAGAGGAGAATTGAGACCTACTTCAGCCCTTCTCACACCATTTTAGAGATGAATAAATCAACATACGGGGGAACTCAATGTCCCCCTTGAGGCTTCAGCTCAACAGGGCCTCAAAAGAAGAGTTCCCATGGCATCTGTTGGGGACCAGGGAAGAGAAATGCTAGCCGTAGGAGCCTTGGGGGTCCAACCCTCATCTCTAATGACCACTCAGAGTCCTGCTCCCTCTCCAGACCTTGGGACAATTTATATGAGGTAGAGAAAGTGAAAGTGCTTAGCTTGGAAAGTCACTCTGGAGCCAGAGACACCTACCCATAGCTTAGCTTGGAAAGTCACTCTGGAGCCAGAGACACCTACCCATAGCTATGCAGAGCAGATATCCGCTGGGGTAGCCCACCCTGCAGCACCCAGGGAGGTCGGCCACCCATGTTGTGGGGTGGGGAAAAGGACCTAGAATATACCTCAAGATTTCTGCAGCTATCTGGAAAATGCCTCTGCCAGCTTTCTTCTGTGAAGTGTCATCTGTGAGGCTCATTTTACCATGACCCCTCCTGTGCTGTGTCCCATGGGGCTCCCATCCATCTATTACTACTGAAATGAATAATCCAAAGACACAGTATTCAAAGTGCAAGGCAGATCAGGTACTGGGCAAAAATCCATCCACAGGATCTTTGTTCTCCCTAGAACTGCTAGAGAGAGGTTTAGGGTGCTAGTGGGTGGACAGCAGAGCAAGAGAGACAACCTAAACAGGAGGATCAGCATCTCTGAGACTGGGCCCCGGGCCCTTAGTACCTGGATCCCAGGCCTTGCTGTTTGTTCTTTCTTCCCTACCAAAGTCCTCCCTGAGGGTGAAACCAGGTCCTCCTCATCCCTATGGCTGGATTAACATTCTACTTACTCTGTAGCAATTCCCTCCTAAGAGGACTCAAGTAGTACATCCATGCCCCTGCTCCATAGCGACTGGGTCGAGAAACTTGTTTCTAACTAGTTCTTTTTAAAATGTAGTTTATTAACGTGTGTGTGTGTGTGTGTGTGTGTGTGTGTGTGTGTGTGTGTGTGTGTGTGTTGAAGGACATGTGATGAAGTGGGGATGTATGTGCCAGAGAGTGTATATGGAGGTCAGAGGACAAATTGGTAGAGTTGGTTCACTAATACCTGTTTTGACAAGGGTAAAAACAGGGATTGAACTCAGATTATCAAGCTTGGCAGCAAACACTTTTATCTGCTGAGACACCTTGCTGACCCCTCTATGTAGTTCCTGTGTGTGTGTGTGTGTGTGTATGTGTGTGTGTGTGTGTGTGTCTGTCTGTCTGTCTATCTATCTATCTATCTATCTACCTATCTATCTATCTATCTAATCTATCTACCTACCTACTTATCCTGTCAAACTCCTGTCCTTTTAATAGCATCAGCAACATGGACTTGCCAGGCATGGGAGTTGTGGCTCAGTGTGATGAACTATACACTGTTGGCCAGACCCTTTAAAAATCCTCATCCCTTTTATAAAAGTCTAGCTCCCAGCATGGACCCACTTCTCCCCCTACCTCCCAACCTCAAACCCATCTTCAGAGCTGACTTACCCAGATTCCCATGCTGTCTACTCCCGCTCAGTGTGGGAACACTTCAGTGGAGAGCAGGGGCAGGCCTGGGGAGCGGTTCATGCCTCTGGATGCTTGAGGACAGATCCTACCTCTCCTCAGCTAGCTGTATGATTCTGGGTGGCACTCCCCCGATCCCCAGTCCTCAGTATAACCTTCTACAAAGTGGGGCAGTGAGTGATCCACACTGGGTGGAAATGGGCTTGGATCCTTGGCAGGTCCCTGGGGTCAGTGACTTACCCAGGTTCCCGTGCCGTCCCTGCTGGATTAAACAGACGCAGGCCTTTGCCCTCCAGAGGGACCGTAGCCCATGAAGCACAACACTCCTGCCTCTGAAAACTCTTTGTCTTTGGTGTGTTGCAGGGGCCAGATGGTGTGCCAGGGCTGCCAGGATTTCCAGTAAGTACTGCAGTGGCTAGCCTCCACCTGTGCTCAGGGACGGTGCTCATTCTGTTTATACCCCTGAGATGCTGTTCCTCCATCCCTCATGACCAAGCCTTAGCTCCATTGTACACACGCATATCTTTCATACTCTCCACAGACACGTCCTCTCCTATGAGACCCATAGGGTTTATTTTTGCCATCTTGTAGAAATCCTTTTCTGCCAGAAGTGACAGGTTCTCCTGTGTGTATCTACTTTTATGATAGCTACAGAGGGCTGGGTCTTAGGTCTCTACCCCTGGGCCCTCCAGCCCTGGGCAGTAGCTGGGTGTCCCTAGCAAATCAAGTAATAGTCTGCACAGATGAAGTCCCTCAAGACATAGGAAGTTGGTGGTGCATGAGGACAGAGGAGAGCCACGGGATGAAAGGCTGCTAATTAACAGCCTGTGTGTGCCTTAAAGTAGGGTGATGTGTTTTTGCATTAGAAGTGTTCGGTTTTGTCTAGAGTTTGTGCTTGTGCAGAAGGCCAAGAGTGGCCCCAGGGAGAGAGCTGCACTACTTCTTAGAAACTCCACAACTTGGAAAGGCCTGAGGTGCTGAGTCTAGGACCAGTGAAGGAAACAGATAATAACACCATAGGAGTGTGTTCCTGATGGCCGAACTGTAGATGATCCCCTCTTATCTTTTCACACTTTTTGGAACTTTTAATACAGTGACAATTTTTCACATTTTCTAAGTGAGCATAAACTATGAAGATGGTTTTAAGATACACTATTTACTAGACATTAGAACAGAAGAGGGAGCAAGCAGGAAACAGTCTTGCGGTTAGGGGGAAAAGAGGTCCGATCTCTTAGCTGCAGCCCCCGAGGTGGCTGCTTCAAGTCTGAGGGCACATTCTGGAACATTCTAGCATCCTTTCCTCCATAAGAATGATGGTGGGCTCTGAGGGGGCCACTGAAGGGATTTAGGGAGGCCGCATGAACAAGAGCCAGGCCACATACCCCAGATGTAAGTCTTCATCCAACAGATTCGGCCTACTTGTCCTTTGCTTTAAATTATTTGAAAAGGAAAGATGAACAAAAAGTTCACCGCTAAACAATAACACTCAAATATTTTCAGGACGCTGCTGTGATAGATAGCGTACCCTTTCGCCTACCTTGCCAAATAGCAATAAGGCAATAAAATGCCTTGGGGCAGTGGACACCAGGAGTGGCAAGTCATTGTCACGAATGTTCTGTGTCTGCTGGAGTTGAGGGTCATGAACGCGGCTGAAGTGTAGGATTTGGCTCTGCAGAGGATACTGGGCGGCCCAGCAAGGGGTAGGGGTACAAGCTTTAGTGCAGGGGCAACAAGTCTGGCGCAAGGAGGTCAAGGGACCAGACTAACCTCCAAGGTGCGGGAGATGAAGTGTTAGTCCCAGCCAAGATTAATGGCGGGCTAGGATGCTGGATCCCATCTTGTGAGGTGGGTGTTGGGCCAGCAGGTAGAGGATGTCCAGGAAAGCTATGGGTGAGTCAGCCCAGGGGAACCAGGTAAAAGCAGGTCGGGGTCTGCCCACCTGGAGGAAACCAACATTCAAAGGAGTCGTGCTGTCTTGGGGAGCAGGAACAGGTTCGATTTCTCTACCAAAGAATTAAAAGGCAGGAAAGAAGTGTTACTGGAAGAGTTGGGAAGTTCCAGCAGCAGATCTGTCCTATACCACCATGGGAATCAGGGTCTCTTTATGGGCTTCCCACTTTCATTAATAAAAGAATTAAGAACATACTCAAGTGTAGGCACAAGGACATTTTATTAGCATTTAGAAGGAAAACCCAGGGTAGGTGAGCTATAAATCTCCCAGCTGCCTGGAGGAGGAGAAAGGAGAAGATAAACATGGAGATCAGCCATCTGGTGGTAGGAGACCACCCAGCAGGGACAGGGACGGGGACTTGAGAAAAATCGAGGAAGCCAAATCTTTGATTAGGGAGCGACTTTAAAAGTGTCTTTACGATCTGGCCAGCATCCAAAAGAAAAGGACAGGAGAAATAGACCCACCTAAGGAAAGGATATTTGACAGATTCCCCCACCTCTCCAAAGGCCTGGGAAGGAAAAGAGGTCCTACCTCTTAGCTGCAGCCCCTAAGATGGCTGCTTCAAGTCTGAGGACACATTCTGGAACATTCCATGAGAATGATTGTGTAACTGAGAGGACCAGTCTTGCTAGGAGTGGTTCCCTAGCCAGCTTCCTGAGATGCTCCACTGGGGCATCCTTCTCCACAGTAATGCAGGCTCTCCAGGCCTCCAACACCCAGGCTTGCTTTCTGCCCATAGTTTCTCGACTCCTTACAGTTAGGAAAAGATCAGAGCTAATCATGACTTCTGCCTGCTTGATAAGAGCTTGTTCTGAGAGAGGATTGGGGGAGAGACAGAGACAAAGACACAGAGACAGACAAGATGGAAAGATAGAGAGAGACAGAGACACAGAGAGAGATGTTTTTCTGTTTGGGGGAAAAATCTTTTAACCATAACACTGTGCCCTCCTAACACAGTACCCTCCTAACACAGTGCCCTCCTATGATTCTTTGCAGGGCCCCAGAGGACCAAAAGGTGACACAGGTGTGCCTGGATTCCCAGGGCTAAAAGGAGAACAGGTAGGAGGCCAGGTGGGGATGTGCTTGGAATTTGCTGGCTACTCCCATTGGCCAACTGTTTCCTTCTGGAGACACAGTTCCTACAGTGCAATTTGGTGATGTTTAAAAGATTCCCAATCATCACTACTCTCTAATACAGGATGATTTTGTTTGGTTTTGGTTTTTCGAGACAGGGTGTCTTTGTATAGCCCTGGCTGTCCTGGAACTCACTCTGTAGACCAGGCTGGTCTCGAACTCAGAAATCCATCTGCCTCTGCCTCCCAAGTGCTGGGAATAAAGGTGTGTGCCACCACTGCCCAGCCAGGATGATTTCTTTACTTAAAATATATTGCCTTATTTTTGTATATGTATGAGTGTTTTGCCTGCCTGTAACTCTGTATACCACATGCATGCAGTGATTGCTGAGGCCAGAAGAGGGCATCAAATCCCTTGAAACTGAAGATAATGGAGGTGGTTAGGGGCCATGTGGGTGCCAGGACTCGAACCCCAGTCCTCTGGAAGAGCAGACCGGTGTGCTTAACCTCTGAGCCATCTCTCCAGATGGCTCCAGAAGGTTTTTTTTATCATCCTAGAGAAATGCCGTGCCTTTCACAGGCACTCTCTAGCTGATAACTTCTCTGATCTCACACAGAAGGGCACTGTTGATTCTACCCTTCCCCCACCTGAAGAGAGTATGGCTCAATGCCCTCTAGAATGCTGTTCTCACACATTGAGCCATCCTGTCTCCTGGTTATCATGTGTGCTTCCTGACAACAGACTGTTCTGGAACTCTGGGATTAGTTCAGAGTCTGGGCCACAAATGACACTTGCTGGCTGGAAGAATGTATAATCAGTGAGTGAAATGAATTCCAATATTTGGTGATTGTAATTTGGGACACTGTGTAGTTAGAGTAGATGTCATGCAGGGGACTTCTGGAGAATCTCAGGGTTTGGATCCAGCCTTTGTAGCCCTACACAGCCTTTCACCATCAGCTTCTGGGTAGTTTTTTAATAGCTGAGGAGGATAGAAACATCCATAAGTAGACAGCAAAGACTCTGACTTAGACTCATGCATTCCCTTCTCCATTTGTGTGCTATCCCTTTCTCATCTCTTGACCCCCTAGGGATCCTGGCAGTTTCTTATACCATGTATCATAGGAAGACAGAGACAGTGCAGATAGGCAGGGTACCCCTCACCTCCACCCCTGTGTCAGAAGCTGCACATGGGTGAGACTACATTTCCCTGGGGAGTTTAGAAGGAGCATCTTTGAGAAGAGTGAGGATTGGAAGCTTCTCTGGGCTTTCTTCCTCATGTGCCCCATTGCCCCCAGGACAAGGAAAGAGGCCCCAGAGACTTGGTCTTCAACACTAGGAAGTAGAGAGCTCGGTGTGTTGGGCAGAGTATGGAAGCATGTGAGAGTGCTGATGTCTGGGTCCCTATGGTGGGCTTGCAGAGGAGGTTGGGATTTACTCTTGGCTGGGATTGGGTTGACTCTGGCAATTCTTGCTTCCCATGTTCCTTTTTCTATGTGGCAAAGTAGGTAGACCTAAGACTCTAGATCCCAAAGGCTACTCCTGCTGCTAATTCTCTGTCACTCTCAATGTCTGGGACAGACACCAGGCAGCTCTGCTCCAGCTCTTACAGCAACTGCACTTCCTGTGGCTCTGCCTCTAATGCTTTTGTGCTTGCCTCTTCCTGCTGCTCAGGACTGCTTTTCTTCGCCAACAAAGTGGTAAGACCCACATGTCAGCTGCGGGCTTTGGGGGATGGAGAGAGAGGCTTCCCTGCTCACTTTGGTGCCCTACCTGGCCACTCTCAACTGTGGAAAGGAGGTTGCTGTCCTGCCAGCCCAGTTGCCCAGGGCTAGTGCAGAAGCCTAGGAGGACACTGATTTCTCCACATGGCCTTCGTTTCTCCATGCATGTCTTTCTGGAACTCTCGGGATAGTAGATGAGCCTATTGAGGACAGGATTTAAGAACAGTATCCTGCATCCTTACCCCTAGGCTCCCTTTATCTCTTCCCCAGCATCTAGGAGAGCTCTGCCTAAACAATAAGAGGCTTGGAGGACACCTGCTCATCGAGACATGTGGCTCTTGTGTTGAGAGAGGCCGGCACCATGCTTAGAGTGTTGTCTCTCTCAGTTTCAGCTATTTAAACAACAACAATAAGGATTCTTGGTGGGAATAGATCTTAAAGTCATCAGGAAAGCAAACTATCAGATTTGTAAGGAGCTAGATGTCCAGGATGCCCTGGAAGGACATCCTATGGCAAGAAGTATGCTGGGGCAGGATGCTGGGGTCTGAAAATGAGGGTACAGATCTGTCCTCATTTAGCACCCTTGAGGGTGCACTTGAACAGTTAACTTAGACAACTGGTAGAAGAAAGACCTCAGAAAACATCCTGTCATGCAAGAGGCTTTTGCCATCCTTTAGCAAGAAGGCTTAGCTGAAGTGGCGGGGCCAGAGGGGTGGTCTGAAGGTGAGCAGGCACAGCAGCAGGATGGGGAGGTCTCAAACAAGGCAGCAGGAGGAGGTTGGACCTTAAAAGATTCTCTGCATTGCAGGGTGAGAAGGGCGAGCCTGGTGCCATCTTAACTGGGGACATCCCTCTGGAAATGGTGAAGGGGAGAAAGGTAATTCTGTCAGCACACCTTGAGGGCAGCATGTGCTTTGGCTCACCATCTTTGGTTGTATCTTAAGTAGTGTTTTCTGAGTGACAAGTGCCTGTCTCCTGTTTTAGGGTGAACCTGGAGTCCACGGAGCACCAGGACCCATGGTAAGCTGGGTGTCTCTCTACTGGGTGAGAACAAGGGTTCAAACCTTTGCCATGCTTTGGCTCACTTAGATTGAGATATTCTACTTGTGGAAATATAAAAGGTGATGCAGTAACAAGCGGCAGCGCATGTGTCTATGTTTGTGGGAGGGCAAACTACAGGGACATCGACTTCTTAGTGGTTGCCAGGCCTACACAAGACTCTCAAAAACAAACAAAATAGGGATGGTGGGAAGAGAGATGGTTCAGTGGTTAAGAGCACCTGCTATTCTTGCAGAGGACCCAGGTTCAGTTCCCAATACCCACATGGTGAATTAGCTGTCTATAACTCCAGTTCCAGGGGACCTGGTACTCTCTTCTAGCTTCGGTGGGCACCAGGCATGGGTCTAGTACACATTCATACATGCAGACAAAACACTCTTACATATAATAATAAATAAATCTGAACAGCAATAAACAACCCCCTACTGGTTGACCATAGAAGTGTCTCATTTCTCATTCTTTCAAAATCCAATGTGGCTACTTCTTGCTCGACCTCTGCCCTCCAACAGTGACTCCAGCATCTTTTGGATCCAAAGTCACAAGAATTGTCTAGACAGGAGAAAGTGGAAGAGACTATAAAGGGGAATGAGCATCACTTCTAGCACGTTTTCACCGGTCAGAACTCAGATTCTTGAGGGCCCTTGGATATGTAGTATAGCTGTGTGTCCAGCAAGCAGACTAGAACTGGTGAGAACTGGCAGATGCCAGGAAGCCCCACAAGGAACCTCACATGGTACTGGTTTTGCCGTGTTATTGCTTTGGGGGGTGTGGCATGCCCTGCTCTTACTTTCTGGGCTTCTTCTTCTCCTTCTCCTTCTCCTTCTCCTTCTCCTTCTCCTTCTCCTTCTCCTTCTCCTTCTTCTTCTTCTTCTTCTTCTTCTTCTTCTTCTTCTTTTTTTTTGTTTTTTTGTTTTTTTGAGACAGGGTTTCTCCATGTAGCTCTGGTTGTCCTGGAACTCACTCTGTAGACCAGACTGGCCTCGAACTCAGAAATCCACCTGCCTCTGCCTCCCAAGTGCTGGGATTAAAGGCGTGTGCCACCACTGCCCGGCTACTTTCTGGGCTTCTTTCTGCCCATCTGTACAATGAATAGATTGGACTTGTGCTAAATAGTATCACAGGCTCTTTGACTTTGCTCTTTTTAAAATAGGTAGCTCACTCAGACTTTTGAACACTTCTGAGTTCTTTTTCCTAGGGATGAACTCTAAACTTCCCTGTCAAGCGCGCGCGTGCGCGCGCACACACACACACACACACACACACATCACTTCAAATGAAGAAAGATCAAGTGTGGCTCACCACCGTGTATCAGGCGCTGTGTAAGCTTCCTAAGAGATATTTCTTTTTAGCTTCACACCCCTGTGGTGTAATCACATGACCCCCTAAGTCTGTAGACAAGGAAACAAGGGTTCAAAGAAGATAAGTAATGTGTAAAAAAATGGGAGACGAGGTCAACCTGGCATGCCCTGTATCTGATGGGGCTCCCTGCCTCCGCCCCTCCACAAAGCTCCAAAACATAAGCTGCCATCTATCTATCTATCTATCTATCTATCTATCTATCTATCTATCTATCTATCTATCGATGCACAGTGGACTATCAGACTACACAGGGCATCTGTTTAACTGAAGCTGGACCTCAGGCCTGGGGAGAAAGGTTTGTACTTGAGTGAATACCTATATGTTCCAAGCATATCCTTCAGAAAACCTTCTGAGGCTTTTGGGTCCCTGAAGTCAGGCAGAAAAGACCAAATATAGAGTACATGGGCTGAGAGTGAAGGCAGATGGGAGAGTCTTGTTCCCAACTGGTTAACCACTCAGTAACCTCCAGTTCTATGGGAAATGCAAACAGTTAGTAGTGGGGCCAGCAGGAGGCTCCAGATGGCTATGGCGGGTATCCCACTGAAGGCCAGCTTGTGCACAGCTTGCCAAACACAGGCAATAAGGGCACCTTTTAATTTGCATAATGCTTCCATCTGGGCTAACTATGGCCCTAGAGACCAGTGTAGCTTACAACTCTTTTACAAATATGTTAAGGCTTGTGACTCAAAGTGTAGTCTGTGGATCAGCATCCCCAACATCGCCTGGGAGCTTAGTAAAAATGCAGAACTCCAGGCCCTGGCCCATCTAACAGCTCAGACACTCTTGATCTACACTTCCATGAGATCCAGGATGCTCCATGTACATGTGCACATGAGGAATGTTCCAGAGAACCACCTACCAAGTGGCCCACCCATGCCCTGGGAACTCCCTCTATTTTTACACTTCTCTTCCCTAAGATTAATATATATAGGAGAGTTTTCATACTGACCCTGTCTTAATGAATCTTTTAGGGTATGCTATCTATGGTAATGGTGGTGGGCAGAGAGGCTTGAGGCACTGGACATAATTACAGCTGCCATTCCTCAGGCTCCAGTAGACAAGATGACTCCTTCCAAGAGCTTGGATCAGGCCAGTGACTCGAGAAGTATGTGGACCCAGAAAACCATCACTGAATACTTCAGGGTCCATAGGTCAGGGACTCAGGAACAGGAGGACGGAGGCACCATGCTGAGGCTGGGCTTCACGATGGGTGGGGGGCAGGGCAGAGACTACATCCTCCATCAGGTTCTTGGGCAAACTGGCCTCTGGAGGAGCAGGGCTGAAACAAAATAGAGGACATAGGGACCCTGGAATGGGTGACCAATGTAAACTCTATGTTCTGAGCCAGCCTAGCATGTGGGCACCTGGGGCGTGAGGCAGGAAGCTGCTGGCTTCTTGCTACTTCTTTTGTTCTGCCTGAGGTGGTCCTGACAGTGTAGCCTTGAGGAAAGTCGGGAGATCTGAAGATCTGAGCAAATGCTTCTAACTGAGGAAAAGCAGGAGACCAGGAACCGGGCAGATGGGTACTCCAGGACCCAGATTCCTAATATTCCTTCATCTCAACCCTGCTGCTCTGCTTACAAGAGCCTTCCCAGCATTCCCATATCTCTGGACATTTCTAGTTTCTGGCATTTGCTAGCCCGGTGCTTGTTTTGCTTCTAGGGACCCAAAGGACCACCGGGACACAAAGGAGAATTTGGCCTCCCAGGACGACCTGTAGGTATCAGTATCTCCCAGACTAAAGGATGGGGCACATGGTGGCCAGGCTGGCCCACAGTAAGAGCTCATTAAGGTCTCTTGTGTGCATCTCAGGGTCGCCCAGGACTGAATGGCCTCAAGGGTGCCAAAGGAGATCGAGGGGTCACGCTGCCTGTGAGTACCAAGGTCACTTCTGCACCTCATGCCCTGGGGCTGCAGTGCAGACCATGTCTTAAGGGACCGGTACTGTGAAGTTCAATGAGTGGGGCCTGCAGAATACATGTTCAGGGGAGCTTTCTCTCTTTCTCCATCACTTCCAGAGGTCCTCACACTTGGCCCTGCCCTCCGCCTCATTCTCAGGAGGGTCCTATCCCACCTAGATCATTCCCATGCTGAAGAGTGTCAGTCTCCCCAGTGCAGACACCAGACAGAAAGGAGAAGGAAGGAAAAAGGGGTCGGAGCACCCTGTGTCCCCTCCTTGCTCCTGCACACAGCCCAGGAATGCAGATCTTAACCAAGCATTGCTCTCTGAGTTCTAATTTCAGTTCTCTGTAAGCTGCTGTGTGGTTTTGAGCAGGTTGTATGGGCTTTGAGCAGCTTGTATCCCCTCTCTGGGCCTCATTATTTGTGGATGTCAGCCAGGATGACATAGCTGTCCTGCTGCCTCCCCCATGTTTTACCCACCCTTGGCAGTGTGGCCCAGATGTGGGAGTGCTCTGTGGACAGGCAGGCAGATCCAGGGCAAGATGCCAGTTGTTTCTAGAAGCTCTTCCCTCCCAGCTTCCAGCCCAGAGTGTGTGGTAAAAGCTGTTGTTGTCTCCCACATCCTTAAACTCAGTAGCAGCTTTCCTTTTCTTCCCTCAGGGTCCACCTGGCCTACCTGGACCCCCAGGACCTCCAGGACCCCCTGGAGCTGTGGTTAACATCAAAGGCGTAAGTTAGGATGGGGCTGGGAGAGGCTTTCCTGGGGACCCTGCAATGAGCACCAGATTGGCCTCAGCTGGAGCTAGGTTTCCTGATGGCTTCACCTCTCATATTCTCTTTCCACAGGCTGTTTTCCCAATACCTGCCCGACCACACTGTAAAACACCAGTAAGTAACACACATGCATGTCTTCAGCAACAGGCTAAGTACCGGTACCAACTTGAAGAAACAGATCGGTCTCACCTTGGCACCTTCTATCCCTGTGTGTCTACTCTGGTATCATCTGTCCACATATAGACCCTTAAAGATCTAGAAGTTTCTAGATAATAGACTCTGGTAATGAAATACCTGCATACTGGCTTATTTTAATATGGTCCGTACTGCTAGTCAGTCTGATAGTGAAACCACATTTGGCCTCATGGCAGGAGGAGCATAGAATTGCAAATTAGACTCCCGGGTAACCAAAAGAAGTAATCCCAACTCGTGGCCTCTGGGCTGGGAACTTGGGGTTAAAATTTGTAGCTACTCAAGTTCTATCCTTCCCAATGATTAGGTTACTGCTCACCACACTGCCCCCCGCCCCTCAAGAGGCAAGCGTTATCTCTCCCCGTTATCATGGGAAGACAGCTACCCACAGAAGCTCTTTGGTTAGCCCAAGGTCCCGGAGCATGGGGCAGCTGGGACCACAGCTCAGATCTCCTGGTGACCGGGAAGCAGGTGCAGGCACTATGATCCCTTGCCCAACCCCCACCCCCAGGCGGTTGGCAGCACTGTCTGTAGGATTTTGCCAGTATCATAGAGAGACATTTATTTCTGTGAGGAAACACGGGGACAGGCATGAGTCATGGATCTTGTGCGTAATTATTCTCTCATTCTTTCAGTAAATATTTACTGAGCTCTCACCAGTGCCAAGGACTCTGCTAGGCCCCTGGGGGACACGGGAATGACCTAGACAGACGTGGTCTCTGCTTTCTGGAGTTTGCAAACGGTCATTTCAAAATATTCTTTGAAGTGGGCTTACATTGATTTCCTGTGGGGAATGGGAATGCTGCTGGTCTCTGATGTCTCTAACTGATGCAGGCCTGCTGGCTGTGTGTTGGCCTAGGCCTATGTCCAAATCTGGCCTTTGAGGCATCCAAGTGGGAAGCCCAGGGTCTAAGCATGCTAGCCTGGAAGACAGAGCATGGGATCCCCCCAGAGACAGTGCTGAAGTTCCAAGTGAGCCCAACAGCAGCACCAAGGGCATGTTTATACAGATAACTGTAGAGAGGCATCTGCTGCAAGAGCAGGTTCTGGAGATACTCCAAGAAAGCTGTGCATCTCCTCACACAAGGCCAGTAGGCTGCCTAGGCCCCACTGTTTATGAGAGCTGAAGGTCCCTCCTCCCAAATAGAGCCCCGCCTCATTGCCACCTCCCACAAACAATCCCAACACCAAGTATGAGACAGGACACCACAATGGTGGGAATGACACTAGAGTTATAAGACCTGTAATGGAATCCTGTGCAGTATCTACACTTAGGGGGCATGGTGGGGCAGTTACAGAGTTACTTAATGTCAATGCCAGACTCAAAGTGTTTGGAATGAGTTTTGTTTTTTGTTTACTTTCCTATGGCATACAGGGACATTCCATGGCATTTGGAGACATGGATGTTTCCTATGAGGTCCTCAAAGTAGACACTGTCAAACGGAAACACACACAGCACTTTGCAAGCATCTCCCAGTTCCAGCAGTTTAACAGCATGACAGTTTACATCCCCACCACCTTGCTTCCCCAGAATTTCGGCAGTGCTCATTCTTAGGCTTTTTTTCTGGAAGGTTTCCTCCTCTTCTCAATATCTTTTCATGATGGCCACTAAGCAGCTTGCAATCACCATTTATAAGCACAGAAAGATCCCAGATCTAGGTGGAGCATCATCTGGGGAAAGATGGAGGCAGAGTGGGATGATTACCTTCAATGGTCGACACAGAACAATCAAATTGCCTGAGCAAAGTCTCTGTAAGGGATTGTCTAGATCAGGTTGGCCTGGGATTATCTATATTGCCTAAGCAGAGACAGGAAAACCTGCCCACTATGAGCGGCACCATACCCTAGGCAAGAGACTCTACGCTGCTTCAGAGTGGAGAAAGTGAGCTGAGCACTCACATGCGTACATTCATTCACTGCTCTCTGCTCTTGACTGTGAATTTAATGTAACTAGCTGCTCCCTTGCAAAGCTACCTTAACTTCATAGCAGTGATAGACTGTAACCTGAAGTTGTAAGCCAAATAAACCCTTTCTCCTATAAGTTGCTTTCACTAGGATTTCCTATCATAGTAACAAGAAATGAAGCTAAGCCAGTTGAACAGTGTTATCCAGAACTGCTTGGATTCCAGATCCCTGTCACTTAATGAAGAGTCCATAAAAGCCCCTCCAATCTAAAGACAGCCCTGTCATTTATCACTGCTGCCACGACCCATGCCTTATGCCTGTCTCTGATTACACTCCGGAGCAAAGCAGACGACTGGCCCAGCTTCAGAACTGGCTCAGAGCTGGCTCGGACACTTAGCCCTGCATGTGAGCCAATCCTAATTGATAAGAAAGGAGGCCAGGACACTCAGCACTGGCCACACTCAATGAATGTGGTCTGAAAGCCTTGTGTTTCCCTTCTGCTGAGATTTTTGGCCACAAATCTCGCTGCTGTGTGCTCAAGGCCAGCTACATCATGGGTTTCCCAAATGAAGGCCTGAAAAGTCTGTGTTGAGGGAATATGGGACTCCATAGCCAAATAGAAGCCTGACCAGTGTCGTTTCCTTCTCTGTGATTCGTCCCCAGGACTGTGACTGCCCAGACAAATGCTGGGGCAGGGCTTCCCATGTCTGACTGTGTCCTTCTCTCTCCCCAGGTTGATACGGCTCACCCTGGCGACCCAGAGCTTGTCACTTTCCATGGTACACACTCTCTTCTTCACAGTTTCTCAGGGACATTCCTGATATAGTGCCTGGAGATGTTTACATGTGTCTAGTGCTGGCCACAGATGAGGTGGTCAGGAAGGGCCAACAGGGTATGGGAGAGGGGTAGAAGCTAAGCTGTAGGACACCCCTCTGTTTGGTTTCCTCATGAACCTGTGTGTATCCCTGGTAGCGGGAAACACTTCCTCTGTTCATTCCTTTGCTAATCTGTTCAGAAGACAGTCGTGGATGCGTGCTTGGTGCTGTCCCACGCTGTTCCTGCCTCCTTAGTCCTTAAAATAGTTCAAGTGACAGGAACCATTAAAACTAATTATAGGACAGGAAGGATGTCTCAGCTGGAAAAGGCAAGGCCTGAGGCTCTGAGTTCAATCCCCAGAACCCACATCTAAAATAACAACAACAACAACAACAACAACAACAACAACAACAACAACAACAACAACTGGGCTTGGTGGACAACACTGGAGGAATGACAGCCAAGGGTATTCTCTGGTCTTCACACACATTTGCATACATGGGTATTGCACCTGCATACACTCACACACACACAGACACACACACTTATACACACACATACACACTCATACACACACAAACACATACACAAAGAGGTGGGGGGTGGCGTAATACAAGAAAGAACCATGAGTGCTTAGAAGGGCCTTGCCTTCGTGTATCCATGCATCTCAGGGAAGTATGTTTGAAATGCAGGACCCTAGGCCAGCGTGTAGCTCTGTGGCAGAGAACTCCCCTAGCATGTGTGAGTCCTTAGGTTTGATCCACAGTGCTGTGAGGAAAGGGTAAGGCAATACACAGTGATGCATACTTAGAATCCCAGTACTCAAGAGGCTGAGGTAAGAAGATCCTAAGTTCAAGGTCAGCATCTGCCCTGCAACAATCCATTGGAACCTGCATGGTCCTAGCCTTCTGGTGGAGCTTGTGTATGTGTGTGTGTGTGTGTGCATGTGTATGTGTGTGTATGTGTGTGTATATGTGTGTATGTGTGTGTATGTGTGTGTGTATATATGTATATGTGTGTGTATGTGTGTGTATGTATATGTGTTATATGTGTGTGTAATGTATGTGTATGTGTGTGTTGTGTGTATATGTGTGTGTATATGTGTATGTGTGTATATGTGTATGTATGTGTGTGTTGTGTGTGTATGTGTGTGTTGTGTGTATATATGTGTGTGTATGTATATGTGTGTATGTGTGTATATGTGTGTATGTGTGTATATGTGTGTGTGTGTATATGTGTGTATATGTGTGTATATGTGTGTATATATGTGTGTGTGTGTGTATGTGTGTGTATGTGTATGTGTGTGTATGTGTGTGTATGTGTGTGGGGGGTGGAGGGGTAGAGAGGGTGAGAGGGGTTAGTAAATATTAGCATGCTCAGCCTCTCAAGAGCACACCAGAAAGGGACAGGCCTGTAAGAAAGCAGTCACTCTAATCCTGTCAACCTCCATACCGTGTCACACAATGTCTGGCTTCTGGTCAGAGAAGTGAAACAAGGGGAAATCTTTATCTGCAATCCCCTGCAGCTTGGCCGTGTCACCTGGTCTCCCTAATGGTGTCTTCTGTATTTTCTGTCATTTTGGTTGTCAAGTCCAGGTCATCTTCTTACTTGGTGCTCATACTGCACTAAGGCCCCTTTCTCCTGGGTGCCAGGTGAACCTAGTTTTACGGGGTTTGTTGTCATTTGAGAAAAGATCTCTCCATGTAACTCTCGCTGGCCTGAAACTCACTGTGTAGACCAGAGGCCTTGAACTCATAGAGATCCACCCACTTCTGCCACTTGGCAGCTGGGATTAGAGGCATGATTGCCTTTGGCATTATTTATAATTCATATTATGATGTATATTATAATTTATATTAGCTGGTGGAAGTGGTGGTAGGCCTTGGGTGGGAAGGGGAGCCGGGTTTGCCATTGCAGATCTTCAGTTGCTCCCTGTCCTTTGAGGCTCCCCTGGGAGGAGGGGCAGGGTCAGGGGCAGAACTTCTTGGATGTGCTTTCCCTGGGGAGAGGTAGTATTTATAAGCACGTCTAGGTGTTACCACTGCATCTCGGGGAAACACCTAAGGTTGCCCTACTCCCTAACTTCTCCTTCACTGATGGCCGTGGCCTCAACAGGAACCTACAGTCCTCTGCCTATGCCCTTAGTCTCAGAGGCTTCCCAGTATCGGTGGGACCGGGGCCCATGTAGTTATAGTTTCCTGTTACTCCCTAGTGGGCTTCATCACACCTTTGGTGCTCTTGGCTCTTCTTCTACATTGAGTAAGCCTGTGCCTACAAACCTCATGACAATCTACCTCTAGTCTAGAGAACATTGGAAGATTTATCTGCTACACCTTTTAGGGGTCATGAATTGGGAAGTCTCACACCCACCTTTAGCTCCCATCAAGGGGAAGGAAAGAGGCCTTCCCTCCCTAAACACTGCTTTCCTATAAGCCTCTGTCACCATGCGTCTCTCTTGTGAGGAGTAGAAAACATGGCGGGTGTAGAAGTCCAGTTCCTCAGACTCATTGCTGAGGCATGAGTGGGTGGCATGTGACCCACAGTGGGTGTTTATTCTGTCAGCCAGCCGTGTGAGTGGGTGATTCAGCCTCCTTAGCTACACTGTATCATCACCCCTGGGAGGTTTATCTGCTCTTCAAGACACCAGGCTGCTCAGCCCCAAGGGACATGAGCCTGGAGACCTGAGTGGGATTGGGTCCTAGTCTGCATTCACAAACTGTCCCAAGGGGGTGAGAAGCCAGCCCCTGCTTGATCATAACAGCCCCTGATGGGCTCAATCCTTAGTCTCTCTTCTCTGTGACAACACCACATTACTGTGAACTATGTCAAGATCTGGAGACCTGTCTGAGGCAGTGATTTTAGTCCTCCCAGTCTCTGTCTGATGGCTTCTTAGGGGCCTTCTAGTCTGATGGATTTTTTTCCTCAAGTTGATTTTCCACCACCTATTTTTCCTTTCTCTTAAATGTTTGTGTGTGTTTGGTGACAGGTGTTAAAGGAGAAAAAGGGTCCTGGGGTCTTCCTGGCTCAAAAGGAGAAAAGGGGGACCAAGGAGCTCAAGGACCACCAGGTATGCCTGCCCCTGTTCTAACTACACAGCCATCCTGCCCACAAGCACGGTGGGTTCTGGTGAGAATCAGTTACAGGCCTGACACCTCCAAAGCAGAACATTGTGGAGAGAGCAGGGCCTAGGGCTGGAGGGCTGAAGGCAGAGCATTGTCTAGTGTGCTCAGAATCCTGGCTATGCTTCCAGCCATAGAACTACAGGCTAGGGATGGGGTGGGGCTGACTTTCTATCATTCATATGTAAAACATGGCACAAAGAGAATCAGGGACTTGCCCAGGATTCTACAGTCTCTGGGTAATGGGGCCTTGATTAGGTCTGGAGATGCCTCCAAGCCTAGAGTCAACCCTAGTAAACCAACGCAGTGTCACTTTTACTAAGCGAAAACCATGGTTTCTAACTTGGAAACTCTTTGAAACCTCTGCCATTAAGTTGGTAACCTTACAAGCCATTTTTTTTTTTTCTGCAGGTCCTCCAGTCGATCCAGCTTACCTGAGACATTTTCTCAACAGCATGAAGGTGAGTGTTCATTACTAAACGTTTGGTCTATTATCCTGGTCTGTTTGCTCTTGCTGGAACTGAATACCACAGACTGGGTAACATGGAAAGAATAATGGTTTCTCTGGGACATGGTTCTGGAAATCTAGCAACTATGCTGGGTGGGATTCTGGAGAATCTCGAGGTTATGCAGGAATCACACAGCAAGACAGAACAAGTATGCCGGGATGATGTTTCCAACACGTGGAACTTGGGGCCCCCTGAATGCTACTAAAACTATAGCTGCCTGTGCCTCAGGTTCTTGAGTTTGTGTGAGAAAGTAAACCTGTGCATGCCAGGTTTACTGCAACCTTCCATGGTCTCTCTTCCAGGGGGAGAATGGAGATGCTGCATTCAGAGGAGAGTCCAACAACAACCTCTTTGTATCAGGGCCTCCAGGACTACCAGGACACCCAGGCCTGGTTGTGAGTAGTGACTCCCTGGGGACCTGTAGCTTTTCCTATGCCCTGTCCCCAACATGAGTAGGTTGTTCTAGAGTCAAAGTCAGTGTTGTACATACTGGAGGCCAGACTTTGGGATGAGCAGGGTCTCCTGTGTGTCTCACTTGCTGTGAGGTTAACTCGGCCTTTAGAGCTGCCCAGGCTGTGTGCAGTGAGGGAACCCCAGGCACCAGCCATGCACACTGTGGCAAGGTCACTCTGTGACCAGAGCTGTCAATAGTGAGGGGTTATCTCAGAGGATGAATGGAAGGTTCTGGCAGTGTCTTTAGAAGGACTCTTGATTCTTCTGATGTTTGACTGAAGAGATTTTCTACAGGCTTGGTCTTTATAGATGGGAGGAGAGTCAGGCAGTCATGAGAAAAGCTCAAGGTTTGTCCCAGGTTTCTGACCTAACTTGACTGTGACTTGAGGCAAGTCCTCTCCACTCTTGGGGCTCAGTTCCTCCTTGTGTGGTGTGAGAAGGCCAGCCTAGATCTCTAGGGCCCTCTGGATGCTGGGCTTGCTGATGTCTTTGGTCGCCATAACTTGCTTGCTGGGACTGATACCACCTGGCATTACTAGATTTTATAAACATCCTAAGAGGAGAGATTTCTCCATAACTATGTGCTTGCCTCAACAGGGACAGAAAGGAGAGGCTGTCGTGGGGCCTCAGGGACCCCCAGGAATTCCAGGCCTGCCTGGGCCACCTGGCTTTGGGAGACCTGGTGTCCCTGGACCCCCTGGACCCCCTGGGCCACCAGGACCTCCTGCCATTCTGGGTGCAGGTTAGTACTGAGTGATGCCTCATTCCTGCTGCCTCTGCCTTTGGGCTCAGGGTGGCATATCTGGGTGGCATGTCCGAGTCTCTTTGATAGAGGGCTGTATGCTGGATGGAGCCTCCCATCTTTACTTCTTTAAAATGGATACAGTTCAGATTTTATAACACACACCTACTTCAAGTGTACAATCCAGTAATGTTGAAGGTACTCACAAGTCATCTTCGCCAGCACTTGAGGTTGCACTGGCTCAGTCCTGATGGCTGGGAGGTGCTAGCTCACTGTGGTTTTCTGAGTTTCCCTAGTGAGTAATAGTGTTGAGCATCCTTCCACATATTCTAGAGCCTTCCTAGCTGTTTTGTCAATGCCTTAAGAGTCTGTCTTAGTTAGGTTTACTGTTGCTGTGATGAAACACCATGACCAAAAGTGAGTTGGAGAGGAATGGGTTGTTTGGCTCACACTTCCATACTGCTGTTCATCGCTGAAGGAAGTCAGGTCAGGAACTCAGAATGGGCCAGGAACCTGGAGGCAGGAGCTGATGCAGAGGCTCCAGAAGGGTGCTGTTTACTGGCTTGCTCCTCATGGCTTGTTCAGCCTGCTTTTTTATAGCACTCAGGACCACCAGCCCAGGGATGCAATCACCTACCATGGGCTGAGCCCAGCCTTCGCATATCAATCACCAATTAAGAAAATGCCCAATGGGTTTGTGTACAGTCTGGTCTTATGGAAGCATTTTCTCAATGGAGGTTCCTTTCTCTTAGATGACTTTAAGTGTCAGTTGACATAAAACTATACTCAGCACAGTGGCTAAAGGACCAGTGTTAATGGTCACTCTTGGTGTAGAATTCCATTCAGGCCTTGGAACTTATAGAATACAAATGTAAAAATGAATTATCCAATCATTGAATAATACCAAGTGCCAAGAAGTGTACTGACCATTTTACTACAGTTTTCTGGGAATTCAAGAAAACTAATAACAAGGCCTGGGGAGGTAACTCAGTCCATAAAGGGCTCCATACACCAGCATGAGGATCCAAGATCCCCAGTACTTATGCAAAGCAGTCAGGTATGGTACACACTTGTAATCACAGTGCTAGAGACAGGAGGATCCCTGGGACTCAAGTTAGCCATCTTCAAGTCATTGAAAGACCCTGTCTTAAAAACAAACAAACAAACAAACCAGTTCGGGTAGTGGTGGCTCACACCTTTAATCCCAGCACTTGGGAGGCAGAGGCAGGCGGATTTCTGAGTTCGAGGCCAGCCTGGTCTACAGAGTGAGTTCCAGGACAGCCAGGGCTATGCAGAGAAACCCTGTCTTGAAAAAACAAAAACAAACAAACAAGCAAAAAACCAGGAGGCAGCTGAGAGAGACTAACATCTGAGGTTGTTCTCTGGCTTCACACATCCTGGGTATGTATGCATGGCATGTATACATACACACAGACACACAGACACACACACACACACACACACACACACACCGAAAAAAACTACTAACTTCATTTTATAGCTTGTAAATGGCACCCACAGAATCAAAGCCCAGACACCCAGAGCTCCAAGGCCTGTGCTTTTCTCAATGTTTACTCAGTGGATGTTCCATGGTAAGCAATAAAGCCAAATATCCCTAGACCCAAAAAACTCAAGGTTTGACGTACCCTGGTGCCCAAAACCTTGTGAGTACTGATATGGTGCCACAGGTGGAAACTGTACCCTGATATTGTTTAATGTCCAAAATTATTATTGAAAACATTGAGGGCTTGGGCTTTATGCCAGTGAAAAGCCAGCATATCAGAAGCCTTGAAGTCAACCCCCAGAACCATACCAAAATTAATAAATGAAATATAAAATTATTTTTAGTTTATGATTCTGGGCTTATCCCCAAGATATGCTATGTATGCGTAAATATTCTAAAACGTAAAAACCCTGAAGCACACCTTCATACGGTAGCAGCTATAAGCACAGAGGTGTTTCTTGCTAATTACATTGGCATGAGCCGGGTGTGATGGAGCACATATGGTGGGATCCCACAGAGCCTGCCTGTCTGGGAGAGCCTTGCAGAGGGTGGCCTTGGGGTTAGCTTCAACATGGCCTTGGCTCTCCTGGTTGAAAGCAGAAACAAGGCCCAAATCAGGTTGAGAGAAAGGGATGTTTGCTGGCTGGAAGGAGGGGCTAAGCAATCAGTTTGTGAGATAAGTAGACCAGCAACTGGAACTCAAGAACAGCCTGAAGGTGAGACTAGGCCTTTTTAAGGATGCTCTGGCCATCCTTCGCCTCTCTTTGTGTACTAGCTTCATGCTGGCTCTCCACAGACCACACCCACTGCACAGAGCAGAAGAGGGTTGCTGACAGCTTAGTGCTTCCACTGTGAGCTGGAGATGATGGGCTTCTTTGTCCACTTTAGTCTGAAATGTCTTGGCATAGGACAGTTCCAGGGAGAGACTCTAATTGGCTTGTCTTGAGCTAGGTGTCAACTTTGGGCCAATTATCTAGAGTCAAGAGGTAGGACCACTTGAGAACGTAGTAGCTCTCTTCTGTCAGGAAATAGTTGTGGGTGTGAAGGGAAAGACCTCAAGAGAAAACCACAAGGACTTTGACCATACAAAGACAGGTGCTGGGTAGATAAAACCAGATGTGGCTACAGGGCCTTGATGGATGAATAGGCAGTGCAGAAGATACAGGGGTTTGGCAGGGTGAATGCAGGCAGCAGAGAATCTGTTGTCCGGAGAAGCACCACTTCAGGGGATCCAGACACCTTGCTGCCTTGAGCATTGATTATCTTTCCTGCAATGCATGACAAGTCACATTTTATAAATTACTTGCATAAACACTATTCACCGCCTTCCCAGTGATGCTGGAGGGAGATGAAGTGGACATTATTATAACTCCAAGGAGGCAGACACTGAGGCTCAGAAAGGATATAAGCCTCGTTCAAGGTCATTCATGCTTGGGGGACACATGGCTGGAACCAAAGTCCAAGTCTTACCCTGACCCTGTACCCGCTGGCCACTTACCACCTATGCGTGGACACTCACTCCCTGTTTTGGAGCTGAAAATTTGCTTGTGGTGGCCTGAAGAACTAATGGATCCATTTTCTAGGATTTACTGAGACATCCTTCTACCTGCCAAGAGCTCTGCAGATTCTGAAGGGCATGGGGCTTAGAGAGGCAGAAGAAAAACAAAGGGGAAATTCCAACACTTCCGTGTTTGTCCAAGGCAGGGGCTTTTCAATTGGGTACTCCTGCCCCCTCATTTGTGCTGAGATCAGCATGGCCAGCCTTGGGCTGATTTTTAAGGGTCCTGTGACAGTCCAGGAACTAAGAAGCCCTGGGCAGTTTACAATGTGCACACCTAGCCTGAACTTCCTGGTTCTCACCAGCATACCAATAGAACTTTGTTTTGGAAGGGATGTCTGCTGGTGTCTCACAAACAACTTCTGAGAGCCCACTGCTTCCCTAAGTGTGCAGCTGGCAGTTAGCAACCTGGTTCTTTTCCTGGCCCCAAGACCAGTGCTCCCATCTGGTCTCTCCCCACAGCCCAGCCCTTTCTCTTCCTCTTTGACAGCCACTTCCTCTAAATGGTGGTCACACGCTTTGTCTCTTGAAAAAGTTGCGTGAGTCAGGCTATTTTCAAGGATGGAACAGAAATTTGACTCAACCTGGCTTTTATAATTAATCACTAATGGGTTTTACATACAATTCTGACAAATACCAGGCACAGTTCATCCAGGTTGATAGTGAAAAATTTCATCTCTTCCCCTCCCCACCCCCACAAGCCAGTCAGTACGGCTTGAATCTGCACAGCGGATAGCCCATAGCATGGAATGAACTGTGACCACCCCTCTGGGAGTCAACAGAGACCCCTGTACCAGACATTATGCTTTATATCACTTCTCTCTTTTTGTCTTGTCCCAGCTGTGGCCCTTCCTGGCCCACCTGGCCCTCCAGGACAGCCAGGACTCCCTGGATCCAGAAACTTGGTCAGTACCTTGTGTAATAGCAACTCTACACTGGATAGATTCACTGGCTACTGTGTCTTGGTAGCGGGAGGGGGAGGGGCTAGGGATGGAATCCCTTTATTTTTGAATTAGAACTCTACCAAGGGCTAGGATGTTCTTCATTTGGTAGACTGTTTTCCTAACATGCAGGAGGCCCTACTTTGTTCTCTAGCGCTACATGAAACCAAGCATGGTGGCACATGCCTCTTGCCCTAACACTTAGGAGGTGGAGACAGGAGGATCAGAAATTCAAGGTTGTCCTCAGAACATAAAAAAGTTAGAGATTTGATGTCTAAATAAATAAAGTTCCACGATAATAAAAACTTGCCGTTCCCACCAGTAGTAGACAGTCATTTACTTCCTATTCAGGTGATTTGTTCAATAAAGAGCTACAGAAAACAAAATGACTCCTTGAAGCTGTAGCCTATGAGCCTTTAGTTGACTAAAACTCGACCGCGCTCTGTTTTTAAAAACAGCACGCACATGTGTGTAAACAGCATGCACGGGTGCTTTGCCGGCCGTACTCGTCTTGGGCTGTTCAGCTGGAGCACGGCTCAGGTGCATTCTCTGCCCCACAGGGCAGTGCAGTGGGTATGGCTTGCCTGGACTGTTGGCAATGCTCAGAGAGACAGACTAACACCCACCAGACCTAGACCAAACGCCAGTAGTCCTAGGAGCCTCTTCGGTGGTTAGTGGGTTTCATTCTTAAAAAGATTGCCTTTCAAACGGGGACTGTCCAGAAGATGACAAAAGTTGGCTATTTGGCTACTTTGGAAGGAATCCCTATGCCATTCTGATGAATATTATTATTGTCAAGTCGATCACTTATTTTTTTTTTCTTTTTTAAATATTTCCCTTCAGTTACAATGAGACTCTTGGCTGGTAGTTTCTTGAGACTTGGTGCTATTCAGAATTTTTTTTTGCAGCTTCAGCTTCCTGAATCTGCTCCTAGATATGCTAAGTGGCTGCCATTCTTATTTTAGGCAACTTTTTGAGACAGAGACGCTGCAAGCCCCCGGTTTTTTAAACACATATTTAATATTGCAGCCATCCAGCTAGACTAAAGACTAAGTGCTAAGTATAATTGCCCACTTGCTTGCACTTCTTATCCCAAATGAAAATGAATTTGAAAGTCACTAAGGAATGTGAGCTGACGCCATTAGCCAGTGTAGCTGCTGCCGAGCTGTGTTTAAAATCAACGCAAGTGGCAAAAGAAAGCGGCATATTGATGATTTTGCTAAAACCAAAACCCAGCAAAGACAACTCTCTTGCTACATCTTTATCTTCACAGGAAATTATCATTTGTGTTTTTATTCATTTTTTTTTATAATTTAGATTTGTGGTTCAAAGCAATGCATGTTTTCATTTCACGGGAGAACTCCCTTAGCCAAGCAGTATAGCACACTCCTGAAATCCCAATACTTGGGGAGGCTGATGTAGATGGATTAGAAGTTCAAGGCATGTCCTGGCTACATAGTGAAAACTTGCCTCAAAACCCAGGAGCTAAGGAGATAGGTCAGTGGATAAAGTGCCTGGCACACAGGCATGGCAATTCCAGCCAGACCCCAGTATCTACTTTAAAAAATAAAAAGCTATGTTGAACACTGCAGTTGTAAATGTAGTGCTAGAGGAGTGGGAGCGAAGGCAAGTGGCTCATCGAAGCTGACTGGCTGGACAGTGTAGCCAGTTGGTCAGTGCTGGATTCCCTGAGTGACCCTGTCTCAAATAAGGTAAGAGCAAGTGATAATGGAAGATACCTCATGTCTACCCTGGCACCTCCCTACTCACACACATACACACATACACACATACACACTCACATTCATGCACACACATACATACACATGCACTCATATTCACATACCCACACACACTCACACACACATTCATACTCACACACATGCACATTCATACACATACATACTCATACACATAAACACACATACATATACACACATTCACACACACTCATACACACACTCAAACTCACACACACTCACACATACACATTCATACATAAACACATATACATATACACACATTCACATATATACACTCAAACTCACACACATACACATTCATACACATACACACTCACACACATAAACACACATACATATACACACATTCACATATATACACTCAAACTCACACACATACACATTCATACACATACACACTCATACACATAAATACACATACATATACACACATTCACACACACACTCAAACTCACACACACACTCACACATACACACTCATATACATAAACACACATACATACACACACACTCAAACTCACACACACACTCACACATACACACTCAAACTCACACGCATACACATACATACTCACACACATAAACACACATTTACACACACACTTACACATACATACGCACACACATGCACACACACATACACTCACACACATGCACACATACACACATACTCACTCACACACATATACCCAGAGAGAAAGAGCGAGACCAGCCAGGCTCTGATGATGTATCTCAGTGGTGGAGCACTTGGCTAGCATGCACAGGCTCTGGGTCTGAGCCAAAACACTGAAAACAAACTTTAGTTATTAGTAAAGTGTCATTGTCTGAGGCAACAAGCCTTTTTCTTGAATGAAGGGTTCTACATAGAATGGCAGGAGCATCACATTTTGCCACTGTTTGGTAACAGTTTAAATTTGCCACTGCTTGGTAACAGTTTAAACAGAATTTAAATGATCTGACAGGTCACAGCGCTCAGCGACATGGGTGACATGCTACAGAAAGCTCACTTGGTCATAGAAGGGACGTTCATCTACCTGAGAGACAGTGGGGAGTTTTTCATTCGTGTCCGAGATGGTTGGAAAAAGTTACAGGTAATTCTTTACTTTCCTTACCACCTTCTCCCCTCCCACGTAAAGGGCACCCGCTCCAATGGCGCCAGTTCTTGGGAGCACCTTCTTGGAGCTATTTCATTGGCATTATCCTCCTTCTCTTGCAGTTGGGAGAACTGATCCCCATTCCTGACGACAGCCCCCCACCACCAGCACTTTCCAGCAATGTGAGTAGCTCCCCTGCCCACTCCCTGAGCTACTTGCCTCCTTAGAGGACCCTGTACCAAGCTACCTAAGCCTGCTCTGTGTGACTTAGTACTTGGGGGAAACCCAGTAATTTCTAAATAGAACATTCAAACCACAGAGTGGAGGGAGAGCTGAATGCCTGAGACCCCTGTTCCCCTGTTTCCAATTTACCCACAAGTCATGTAGAAGAGTTCCTCCTTTTCTCCCTCCCTCCCTCCCTCTCTCTCTTTCTCTCTCTCTTTCCCCCTCCCTCCTTCCCTCTTTCCCTCTTTCCCTCTCTCCCTTCCTCTTTCCCTCTCTCCCTTCCTCTTTCCCTCTCTTCCTCCATCACTTACTTATTTTGAGACAAGATCTCACTAGTAGTTCTGGCCAGCCTGGATTCACCTGCCGCTGCCTCCTGGATGCTAGGGTTAAAGGTGTGTTGCCACCACACTGCCAGTCAAACCCTTAGCTTTTTCTCACTACCATAAACAAGCATAGACTACTGGCGTAATCCGCCGTTGGACTCTATTGCAACCCTTTGAGGCTACGTCCATCGCCCCATTTTTCAGATTCCAAAACTGAACTTTGAAGAGGAAGACATGTTGGCTTTTAAGCTGAGATCCCCTGCTTCCCCAGCACAGGGATCTTACAGATCTCAAGGACACTTCCTCCTCTCCTGGTGACTTCTGTTTGGCTGTAAAAGTCCCCCCATGTCAGACTCACAGTTAAAGGCAATGCCCAGCTATTGAAGTGTCATGCCAGGGTATTTGTACCTCATTGAACTCTGGAGAAGAGATTGAATGTGTATTCACACTTTGACCTTTCTCTTTAATGTCACAGCCATACCAGCCACAGCCTCCACTGAACCCCATTTTAAGTGCCAACTATGAGAGGCCGGTTGTAAGTACAATCCATACATTTCCTTTGTAGATAATGAGTATGTGCCCATAAGTGCTAAGTCCTGTGCTCAGTATCTAGTTTTTAATTTTGTTTTGTTTTATTTCACGTATGAGTGGTTTTGCCTCCATGGTTCTATGCGCATTGTGCGTGTGTCTCTGATGCCTGTGGAGGTCAGAAGAGGAAATTATATGTCTTCTAACTGGAGTTATAAACAACTCTGAGCCACCATGTGCATGCTGGGAATCCTGTTCCAGTCCTTGCTAGACCAGCCAGTGCTCTTAACAGAGAAATAGTTCTTACCACCCAATTGCTTACAAACTAGCCAGGAGAGCACACACCCAAAATAGACAGTTGTATCACCTTGTGCTAAGCTATTTGAGTGAGACCAACCCAAGATGCTGGGGTTACCAGAAAAACAAGGAAGTCACTCTGAAGGAGGTGACCTCTAGATTCAGACCTAAAGAACACTGGAGTTCAGGAGCAAGACAAGTAGGGAAAAACTAAAGTAGGAATTCTGGGCATAGAGGAAGATGAATCGTGGGAGGGTGGGATGTGTGTACACACAGGTCCTTCCTATGCTACATTTCAGACTGGCCGGAGGAATAGACTTTACAGCAAAGGTAGCCGATTAGGTTGTAGAAGTGAACAAGGGTCAGAGTTAGGGAGTTTGCCCCATTCCTGCAAGTGATGGGAGCTGCCCGTAAGTTGAAAGCTGAACAAGGGTATGCGGTAAGATTGGTGCTTTGAAATGACTTCAGTTTGAGCGTGTAAGAGGATTGGAAAGGGCAGAAGCAGGGGTATGAAGCAGTAATCTGCAGAAGAGGGCTAGTCAGAGAGACATGAAGAGTCAGGAGAAGTCAGTTTGGTTCTGGCTGCAATGGGAAGGAGTAAGACAGAGGTGACCCCAAATTCCCAGCAGGGTGATCCAGTGGTCATAAACATCATCTGACATGAACGGGTTGCAGACTCAGCCCCGCTCTTCACTGGCATAAATAAAGATCGTATCCCTGTCACTCCAGGGACTTCATAGAACTTGATCACATTGATCACACGAAGTACAGGCAGCCTGGGAATTCTCTTTACTGCTCTCAGCCATTTTGCTATTTCCACAGTCCTCCTTGTATAAGAATTTCTCTTTCTGTCCCCATCCAGCCCTTACCCATGCAGGCATGGTACACACGAGCTTGTGTACTGCTCAGGATTGCCACAGCACTATCTCATGCCCTAACTCTCTTACCTCATGGCAGAAGAGTCAGTTCAGAGTCTTGGGAGAAGCACTCCCATGGTCTACCTTAGATCAACTACTCATTTCCACTCTAATAAAGAACAGCCTGGAGATAGAGTCAAAGGCCTAGGGCCTTCAGAGAGCAAGGCGTAAGCCACACAGCACAGACAGAAATATGCTTTCTGCAGTGCTGCCAGGTCCTGAGAAGACCTTAGGTTGAACAGATCAAGTCTGAAGTGGTCCCAGGACATCCAAATAAAAGTGGGAGTCCATTGTAATGGGAATGGGGGAGTCCCAGAGAGAAGCTGTGTGGATGGAACCAAAGGGAGGCTGATGGGGAAAACCCAGAGGCAAAAGAGGAGCTTCTTTGCCCCTGAGGCAAAGAAAGAAGGTCAAACAAAGTACTCAGGAGTCAATGGCTGCTGGGGGATGGGGGGTGGGGGTGGGGAGTGGGGGGTGAGGGAGAGGATAAAAATGACTGAAAGGCAGATTTATAAGAGAGAGCAGTGTTTATGAAGCCAAAATGATTCTAGAAAGCTGAGGAGAAAATGCTCAGGGGAGAGAGAAGTAAATTTAGGTAAACTTTCAATGAGCCCAAGAAGTCAGTAAAGTGACCAATGGAATTTTAAAGTAGTGCATTGGTTTTTAATTTTTCAATATATCTATTTGTGTGTGAGATGTGTGTGATTCTGTCTCTCTGTCTCTGTCTCTGTCTCTCTGTCTCTGTCTCTCTGTCTCTCTGTCTCTGTCTCTGTCTCTGTCTCTGTCTCTCTCTCTCTCTCTCTCTCTCTCTCTCTCTCTGTGTGTGTATGTGTGTGTGTGTAGGAGTTCATGTGGATGTCAATGCAACCTGTCACTCCTTAGATGCAGCTAGAGAGTGGGAGAATGAGCATCCTCAGGCCGCAGACTGCATTTCATATGGATTGTCAGCAGAAAGGGCTGGAGGGAGGAAATGGATGCCAATGTACAAACCAAACCAAGTTCCAGAATGACTTTGGTTTGCGGTTGATGAACAAGGTGTCAGGAATGGGAGGCAGGACAAAGCCAACCTAGAAGCCATGCTGGTGACCAGGCTGGGAGCATATCCAGAGTGCTCAAGCCTGGCCCACACACTCGAACCAGATCTCCAAAGGGGCTCCTCAGTCCGAGGAGAATGTTGGATCTTTTATTAAATTGAAGAGAGACATTCTCACGGCTGTTCATGGGTGCTAAGGCTGTCTTCACTGAGGGTGGATAGCTGCACCTGGGTCGTGCCTTGCAGCCAGAAGCAGGCCTCCCTTCCTCAGAACAGGAAGTGGTGGGCAGGGCTGCTAACCACACGGTCTTACTCTTTGCAGCTGCACCTGGTTGCTCTGAACACACCAGTGGCTGGGGACATCCGAGCGGATTTCCAGTGCTTCCAGCAGGCCAGGGCTGCAGGGCTGCTGTCCACCTTCCGAGCGTTTCTGTCTTCACACTTGCAAGACCTCTCCACAGTTGTTCGGAAGGCAGAGAGATTCGGCCTTCCAATTGTGAACCTCAAGGTAAAGATGAACCCTGTCGGCACTGACTTCAGGCACACCAATCCCCAAGGGGCCCAAGCATTTGCCACTTTACGCAATCAACCATAGCAGCTCCAAGCCATTCCTTCTCTCTTCTCACATCACTTTCCTTGCTGAGCTGGGGACTCCAGAAGTAGCCTCTGAACCATGAAGAGGGAGTCAAACCCTAAAGGTGTCATTTGTCTTTGTAGGGCCAAGTGCTTTTTAACAATTGGGACTCAATATTTTCTGGTGATGGAGGTCAATTCAATACGCACATTCCGATATACTCCTTTGATGGTCGTGATGTGATGACTGATCCTTCCTGGTAAGTGCAGGCTTGGGCCCTGGGATGTAACACAATAGGCATTTCTAGGATGTATTCTAAGGATGAGATGCCTTTATCAGCTACCCCCCTGGAACACTGCCAGTGTGGAGCCACAGTGAGGCAGCTGAGTCACAGGAAAGCCATAGCCTTGGAGCCAGAAGCCCCAGGTCTAGTAGTTCATGATAAGACCTGGGCAAAGCATTCACTCCGTGAGCTTCAGTGGCCTTGCCTGTTAAATGAGTACGGTCATAAGTATACCATAGGACAGTTGCGCATATGACTGTGGGTGAAAATACAGTAAGCAGTTATACTCAGTGCCTATGCTACAACACATCTGAGTCCAGGTCTGGAAGGCACAGTCGTACACCCACACAGCCCTACACTTTAAGGGTTCCCAGTGTCAAGGGACAATAGATAACAGACTATGTATAAATGTGGATGATTTTATAGTTTTAAAATAGAGAGAAAGCTGATAATAGGAACGGAGAGGAGGTATTCATTTTTGAGGGCGAGAATCAAAAGTCTTGCAAGAGGGGGTCCCTAAGATGTGAAGGAAGTCACAAGTCTGACCATGAAAGAGGCTACCCAACAAGTGACCTCAGGAGCAATGGTCCAGATCTGCGAAACCTAAGGATGCCATTGGGAGACTGCTGCAAGTGGGTGTGGCTGCCGACAGAGTATGTCCAGAAAGCAGGTAACAGCCACAAGGCTAAGGAGAGGATTCGGCATTGACCTGTGGGAGAGGAGGAGCAGGCCTCAGTTTGCTACACTTATGTTAACTTCCTCACCAAGATATACCACGAAGAACTGCTATTTAGGAAGTAGGGTGATGGCTCAGCGGGCCAAGTGCTTGCTGCACAAGCATGGTGACCTGAGCTCAGATCTCCATCACTTACCCAATCGCCAGGTGGGGCAGCACGCATCTGTAACTCCAGCACTGAGTGGTGGGAATAAGTAGGTCCTTGAGGTTTAGTGGCCATCAAATCTAACTCAATTGGCAAGCTCTGGGTTCAGTGAGAGGCTGTGCCTCAAAAAAATGAGGCAGGGAATGATTGAGGTAGATAGCCAGTGTTGAGCTCTGAAACACACACACACACACACACACACACACACACTGTAAAATAAAATAAAAGGAATTAAAGAACTTCGTGTTATAAAAATGCCATTTAAAAAGTAACACTATAAAATTCCTCTCTAGGCCCCAGAAGGTTGTCTGGCACGGCTCCAACCCCCAGGGTGTCCGTCTTGTGGACAAGTACTGTGAAGCCTGGCGAACCACAGACATGGCGGTGACAGGATTTGCCTCCCCACTGAGCACAGGGAAGATTCTGGACCAGAAAGCTTATAGCTGTGCTAATAGGCTAATCGTTCTGTGCATCGAAAACAGTTTCATGACAGACACTAGGAAGTGATAACCTTCCCATGATTCTTAAAGAGTGTTCTAATATTTCTTACGTGAAGAGTTGACACTGAAGTCTAAAATGTTGTAAATATTACAAGATAGGTTTTTTTTTTATATTACACATCTGTCAAAAGAGAAACCAAAGAAAACATACCTCAATATACTCAAAAGGAAAGACGGAAGGGACTCAGATCCAAGTCAAATCCAATCCACATATTGGTGCTAGATTCTGCAGGAAGACCCCCGCAGTGTGAACACATCCCTGACACAGAGTAGGGCAGTCTGAAAACAGGCCAGTGTGATTGCCCGGTGCATTCTTCAGAAAGTGATTTCTTCCTTCCAACCATGGCTGTTGAGTGTAAGAGGCCCCTACTGTTTGCTTACAACATCAGCTTTTAGACACACAGCCCCTTCCTAAGTTATGTGTGAACCAAGCGCTTGGCGATTCCATGCACGTGCGTACAGCCAGAGAAAGGGAGCTGCTCAGAAGATCCTGCTCATGCTGCCTCCGACATCAGGCTTTATTGTAGTCCCTGCTAAAATATTATTGCCCTCATGCTGTAGAGTTCTGCATGTTTACCCAGTCACAGTTGACCATGGCATCTGTTGATACAATTCTGACTTGCTGGGAAGTTAAAATTCTAGGAAAGAAACAGCACAGAATCCTTCCCTTCCCCATCGCTACTGCCCCTTCCCATTCCACGCCCCGATCTTATGATTTCCGTTTGGCAAGTCTTGAATTACGGCTGCAGCTGAAACAGATTGGTTGAGATGAATTTTCTGAAAAAAAAAAATCTGTATCATTGTGCTATAGACTTTGATATCTTTTTCCATGTAAGAACATAAAGATGTCTTTTCCAGGTGCTTTCTTCTTTTTGACGTATTTCCCCCTGGGTCCTTCATTCCTTGCCACTGAGGCAGAAGTGGCCTGGGTGTGTGTGCTAACATTGTCACCAGCACTGGGGACAATTCATTCAAGAGTTAAAGAGGGGTTGGGGTGAAGTGGGGATGACTCTGGGTGGGAGGTGAGCTCTGCTGTGGTTGCATCAGGGTCTCAGGGCTTGACTGTGGACTCTTCTGTCTCTCTCAAGGAGAACGGGATAGACTCACTCAGTATCAGCTTTACTCAATAAATGTTAATCACCAGTAAATGAGGTTCCCCAGCTCTGCAAAGTGAGTACTTTACAAATGAAAAAAAAAAAAAAAAAACGGAAGTGGAAGCTCAGGTCCTTTCTGGGTCCAGTCATAAGGCTGGCATGTGCAGACTCGGGCCCAAGGTCCTTTCAAGGCAGCACTGGATATAGCTGCCTGTTGGTTCCCTCTCCACCCCAAGTGCATGATTCTGGAAACATAATCAGTAGGCAAGAAGCATGCTGAAGCCGGGTGGTGGTGGCACACACCTTTAATCCCAGCACTTGGGAGGCAGAGGCAGGTGGATTTCTGAGTCCGAGGCCAGCCTGGTCTACAGAGTGAGTTCCAGGACAGCCAGGACTACACAGAGAAAAAAAAAAAGCATGCTGAGATATTTCCTCTCATTCACTGGGGCTGGCCCAGAAAGTCATCATAGTGACTGCACCCTCCTAAGCCCTTGAAGTAGGAAGGAAATTCAGAACAAGAACAAAATAAAACAAAAACAAAACAAACAACCCAGAACCTCCACTTCAGAATCCATAGCAGGAAGAGCGGTAGAATCTTTCTAATGAGTCACAAACAGAAATGGCTACAGGGGAAACCACAGGGTGGATGGCTGGGGATGGATCCAGTGCTAAGTTACAGGTGGGGAGTGCTTGGTATGGGCACGGTGGCAGGAGGAAGAGGACAGGAGAGTCCTGAGTCAGGATGTATAGATGCCACTCACACCAGTCAGAGCCTGCCAAACCTGAGACCACAGAAAGGACAAGGTGGAGTGGAGCTAAGAGAACCCAGGAAGAGAGACGCCCACTTCTCCTGCCCGTAGGAGAGGGCTTTCCCCTCTGCAGGCACTAGAGGACCTACCCTCACAGACAGAGTCAACTGCAGCTACATGCACTCTGACTAACCATCCTGATGATGTGCCTGGCATTCAAGAGACTTTACTGAATGTTTGCCTCCACTTTATCTTTCCTGTCTCATGCCAAAGTCCACCTGTCTGTCTTTCTTATGGTCTCTTAGGCAAACCACACAGACTCTTCTGATGGGCCACATTGTCATGCCCTGTACCATCTTAGCAAAGCCTTAATCATTAAGTGTCCCTTCCCTTCCCACAATACTGCTGTGACATCCCCTAGACCAACCTACCTAGTGTCATACCCCCTCACTGGATACCTGGTATGCATCACATCTGAAATTTATCACTCAACTAGCTAAAATATAGTGGCTGGGGGGGGGGTCTCCAAGCCTTCACTATCCATTGGCCTAGAAGTCTTGGGGATACTAGAAGGCTGTTGATCCACCCCTCACTCAGGCCAAACACAGGAGGGAACATTGGGTGTGTATAACCTCTATAAGCTGGAGGGCTTTGGGGGTGCTCTATGTCTATATCAAAGACCTTCATATCTTATGCTTGTGGCTTCAAGCTTCCTGGATCGTCCATCCAGCAACAGAACCAGAGCAACAGAAAAGGCTGCTAACCCATCCATGTAAGAGACGGGGCAGATCTCATGAGGACAACAGCTTGGGAAGAACGGAATAGCAAAAGAGCTGAGCAGCTCTGGTGGGGGTGGGGGTGGTATCAGGAGGGCTTGGGGGTGTGGGTGGGGATGTAGTGGGGATGTGGGGGTAGTGACGGTTGTGGAGGTGGTGGTGGGGGCAGCCAGCACCAAGAAGGTCTGGAGAGTGTGATGTGACTCCATGGTATGGCCTGAAACAGACCTGTTAAGATGAAGAAACTGGGTCCCAGGAACCACTCTCAGGTTTCCAGTGTCCTCTGGATCCCTTGGCTGACTGTTACGTCGACTGAACCTGAACAGGATAGAAGCAGAATTGTGGGAACTGTCAACAGCCCACTAGTATCATGGCTGACTATCAGTGAAGGCTCAGAAAAAGAAAAAGTAAAAAGAAAAAGAGGAATGAGTTTGTTCATGAGACCAAGAAGTGGGACAGGAGGGCAGACTTAATGTGGTAACGTCGCCCTTGGGTTAAGGTCATCTTCCCATCTGTCTGTCTGGCTGGCTGGCAGGCTGGCTTCTGCTTTTCTCTGTGTATGTCTCCCTCACAGGCCAGGGTGCAGACAGCCTCAGACCTGCGTTGCCCTCTGCTAGCCAAGAGCACACCCACAGAAGGAAGAAGAGGCTTCCCCTCCCTCCCCCCACCCCGTGGGATTATGTCAGTTCCCAAAAATGACCACTGCTGGCCTCACTTGAGTTGTGTGTCCAGGGCTGTGATGGGCAGCCTTACCAGAGAAATGTGCAGGAGAAAACAAAACCTCCTCCATCCAAAATGCCTAAGGTCTCCGAAATGACCAGAACATTGAAAAGATTAAAACACAGATCTATCCCACCCAGCAAAGAGGGATGGGATGGGATGGGATGGGCAGGCAGGAAGAAGTGAGATCACATTAGCCTTGAGTTCTACAATAAAGCATCTAAACTTTACCTTACAATGAATGGGCAGGGCACATCAGGAAGATCTGAAGAAGGGGGGATGGGGATGGAATCGGCTCCGAGTTGGTTAGTTTGTTCATTCACTCACAAGTATCTGGGATAACCATCTTTTTACTCCTGATCATGTTTCACTCTAGAGACACAAACATAAATGGTGGCTCATTTTTTAAGTCCACCAACCCCCCCCCTTTTTTGTCATTTTTAAATTTCCTTCCTCCAACTCCTTTCATGACCCCTTCAAATCCCTGGCCTCCCCCTCTTTAATTGTCATCCTGTGCATAAATAAATACAACCTGCCCAAGCCATTTCTAATGCCACAGACTGTTCTGAATTCCATGCACATCCCTTGGCACTCAGGAACTCTATAGTCAGGACAAATTAATGTATTGTCCAGGTCTTCCGTAACCTAGCAGCTAGAGAGAGACTTTTCTAGCTCCTTCTGAGCTCCTGAGTCACCAGGGAACCACTGAGTCTCTTCAAAGCCTTTAATAGCCAGTGACAGGTTTCCCTGTCTTGACTTCTGTCTGGTCCTCTAATTCACATGGCAGTCAAGTGCTGAGAGGTCTGTGCCTCTGAAGTTTGGCTCTGCTGCTTGCTGCCCACATCATCACTGGCAAGTTCTCCAAGTCAAACTGAACATATTCCCTGTATTTAATCCTTCCCTGCAACTCAGTGTTTTCCTTTGACAAATAGGGAGGCACAGAAAGCACCCTTCATTGGATGAGCTTACTTGTAGTGTTGGGAGGGATGTTTTAGCACTTCAGTGTGCCTGCCATCTTTGGCCCAGCCAGGTGTATCCAGGAGGAGGGGAGCTTTCTTCTCTATGCTGTGCTAGATGGTCCCTCCCAATCCACCTAGCTTTTCTAGCCATGTTCAAGCCCAGGGTGGATTCGCCATGTCCTCCCTGGTACATCCCTGACTGCTGCTGGTGAGTATCTGTTTACCACAATACTGTGGCTGCCCTGCTCTCCATTCCTTTTTCCACAACCCGGCAACTAAAATGCTTTTATCATCTTGCTTAGTAGGGACTCCAGATCTCAGTCCTGAGATTAGGGCTAGATCCCTTCAGGTTAGTAAGGACACAATGTGAAGTAGACTTCCCATCTCCTGCATGAGCCTGCCCAGGGCTGAGTTCTAAGAAGGATCCAGAACTCTGGTATGAAGAAACTTCCTCTTTTTATTCTTCTTTTATACTTTCTCTCCCTCTCAGTGAATGACACTACTATCCAACAGGGCCTGGAGGCCTGATTATTTACTCATTCATTCATTCATTCAAGAAATATTTGTATTATTTTAATTGGTGCAAAAAAATCATATATACATTTGATGTGTTTATAGCATGTGTGACATGAGTAGAGCGAGAGTCAGATCAGGGTGATGACATTCACATCTTCTCAGATACTTATTATTTCTTTGTGTTGCAAACATTCAAAATTCTCTTTACTGAATTCTCATTCAGCAATTATTGATTAAATGTCCCATCAGCGGCTACAACATCAAGAAACACTAAGTGCTTGGAACTTCAATGTTATTTATGGTTTAAGTCCAAAAAGTTCCCCACAGGCTCAGATCTAAGTGCTTGGTCCCCAGCCTGTGGGACTGTTTTGAAGGCTGTGGAATCTTTAGGAACTGAGGCCTGGCTGGGGGAAGGAGGTCACTGGGGGGCTGGCCTTTCTTTGAAGGTTATGTCTGCCCATGAGCCATGTGATGAACAGCCTCTGCCTCATGCTCCTGCTGCCACAGATGGAGCATTTCTAACCACCATGCTTCTATACCACAATGGGCTGGAACCTCTCTGGGAGGGTGAGCCAAAATAAGCCTTCCTTCTTTGGGGGAGGGAGGGGAAGGCAGATGTTCTGTTTCAGCAACAAGAACAGTGACAATGAGATTGAACAATGTGTAGCTTCTGGATTTTTTAAAAAAAGATTTATTTAATTTTTAGTTCTGTATATGTGCATTTACCTCTCTGTGTTTGGGTGTAGGGCAAATGGGTCGTGCCACCAGACAGGAGGACTGGTAAGGCTGAGTGATCTCAGACCCCGGGAATCTCAGAGACTTGAGATCAACAGGAGTCAAGTTGCTCCTTATCTGTGTTTCTGTGTACTCTGGAACACATAACCATGCTAACCCACTGAGAGGACCATGGCAATCAGTCATATAGCATAGATACCTAGAGTTCTCCATGCTAATGAGGTATCTAAAATCCCTGCCCCGCCCCGCCTCCCACCCCGCCCCGCCCCCCCACCCCCACCCCACCCCAGCGTTCAGTCAATGAACTTCCCTTTCTGGGCATTCCTTCCCATAAAAGGCATTTCATCTCTGGTTCACCCTGAGTAAAATGTATGCATTCACATTCACCACTAATAAAGCCATTTAATCAAGCAAGGGCTGTTTCTTCATCAAGGATATATATATATATATAGGAATGCCTTCATCTTAAAGAGCCACACCTAAATCCACCGGAAAGGCCTTTTCCTCTAGCCACTCCGTAATCTCGGCAGTCATTGGGAATCAGATTGGTTCTGCCCTCTGGTCGCAGGCTCTGTCTTCCCTTTCCTGCTCAATATGTGAACGCCCTGAGAGAAGTGTGGACAGGGGACACCCGTTCCTGATTCCCAGGAGTTTGCTGGGGGGAACTCAGGAGACCGGAAACCACAGCATTCGTCCTAGGCCCCGCTGTTTCCCCTTCCACCTGTGCCAAGGGAAACACAGAATGTGGGCCTCCTGTTTCAGACTTCATTCTGCCTTCTCCCGGTGGCCTGGGCACCCCAGGGGAGAAGCAGAGCGCAGTTCCGACATATTGGCATGTGTGTGCAAACACCCACGAAGGCCAGAAGACTGTTGGATGCCCCGGAGCTGGAATTACAGGCAGTTAAGAGCTTCCCAGTGTGGGTGCTGGGATCTAAACTCTAACCCTCTGAAAAAGCAGCAAACATTCTTAAGCCTACAGCCATTTCTCCAGCCCTTCCTGTCGACTTTTAAATGTTTAAGTACCTGAGGCTTTCTGGGTTTGATGCATGTGGTTGTCATCCCTTGAGCTCCTTCTGTGCTGGTCCCCTTGTACCCTCGGCAGCCATGATGGCTGCTCCTATCTCCAAATCATCTCTTCCTGGACTTTAGCTTCTCTCCTAGCTCATTCTTCATAATGGGAGAGACAGTTTACCAAAAAGCCTGCTGTACTACATCAGTCTCATGTGTCCTCCCCTTTAGAGGGGATTCATTCGTAAGCATCTTATACATGAGAAGTGCTTCCCCAAACCCTTTATGGAACAAGATAGAAAAGAATGACAAGGCATGAAGTACAGCTAGCTAGTACAGTGATAGCTGGCTCCCACTCTCCTCTCGGGAGCTCTGGGAGCCTTCTTCTGGAACCTCAGATTTTCCACCAGAGTAAGAGTGCTGTATTTATATATAAAGTCATTCAGCTTTAAATGACTGCAGCCATTTTGTGTCACAGCTAGTAACTCTAGTTGGTTTCTTCCTGCATAGCTTTCCAACAAACTATAATGAATGGCCCCACCCCAACCGTATGTGGAGCTTTACAGCTGAACCATGCGTGTTTCTGGAGATATTCCTGACTCTTCCACAGATCTTAAGACAGCTCAGGCACATCCCATTCCATCCTGGATTAAGCTTCTCACCTCACCTACCAATCTACCCTCTTTCTGACTCAAATTTTGGGAACCCAACTGATCATGCCACCTGCGAGGACCATATCTCCATCATTAACATAATGGTTAAGAAATTGTCCTCTTTGAGCCTCCTTCAGCTGTTTGCCTCTCTCCCCTCAGTCTCTAGGCACACTGGAACCAGTCTTGGAACACCAGGGCTAAGCTGTTCCAGAATAACAGACCAGTTCTAATAGGTTCCTGAAAAGTGGGTGGGCAGGGGGTGGGATTAGGGCACTGTGTCAAACTCCAGCTGCGACCCAGAAGCAGAGTGGGCTCTGATGGACAGAGTAAGCTCTCAGGGCAAGAAGCACCATTACAGGAATGTAGTGGAGGTTTATGGGTGGTGCCTGAGGGCTTACTGTATCACGTTCAGTTTGACAGGAAACCACTCAGGTTTGACTTCAAGATAACAACTTGAGCTTACAACAACTTCTTAAAACCTCATTGAGATGAGAAGACTGAAGGGGAGAAAGAGGTGGTGGTGATGGAGGAGGAGGAAAATATGGTACAGGAAGAAGTAGTAGAGGAAGAAGAGGAGGAGGAGAGGAAGGAGGGGGAGGAGAAGGAGGAACAAGAGAGGAGGAAGATGTGGTAAGGAGGAGGTGGAAGAGGAAGAAAAGGAGGAGGGGGAGGAAAGGGAAAAGAAAGAGAAGGAAGATGAGCAAGGGAGGAGGAGGAAGGAGAGGAGGAGGAAGAGGAAGAGGAGGAGGCCACCTGCAAGTCACTGGTAGGAAGGGAAGCACCCTGTGAGCCAGAACTGTGACTGCTTGCTGGGACACATGAACCTGGCACGGGTGGATAGCTAATAACCACAGCAAAGACCAGGCCTGGGCCGCACTTGTTCTCTGACTGCTGGTCCATGCAAGCAGAGGCTGAAGTCAGAGATAGCTGAGGAAGAGGTGGGGGCTCACAGACACCTGTGCCACAGACCACAGCCTCGGCAGATCTGCTGATTCTTATCTCTAGATTTTCATATTCATGAACATGAGCAGCAACAATCCTGCCAGTCATCTGAGGCATCCCAGCAGCTCTCAAGCGGGAATGAGCAGATGGGTCAGAACCAATGGCTTCTATTTAAGAAGAATGATTATAACAAAAAGGAGACAACTTTGTAAATTCAAATTTGTATTCTCAGTGAAATTTTAGAGGATAATAAATTAGATAAATTTAGGAGGATCAGAAACAGTCCTTAGAGATAAAATAAGGTGCCAGTGAGAAGGCTCAGTGGGTAAAAATGTTACTGAGCAAACCTGATGACCTGAGTTTCATCTCCAGATCCACAGTAGAAGGAAAGAACCAACTCTAGAAAGTTGTCCTCAGACCTACACACACACACACACACACACACACACACACACACACAGAGAGAGAGAGAGAGAGAGACAGAGAGACAGAGAGACAGAGAGACAGAGAGACATATATGCATACACATACATACACAGAACATGCATACACACAGAGAGATACACATGTAAACACAGGCACATGCACAGGCACACACATACATATATGCATTCACATACATACACGGAGCATGCACACACACACAGATACACATATGCAGACACAGACAGACACAGACACATGCACACAGACATATATACATACATACATGCAAATGTGCATACACACATGGGAGGAATGGATTTCAGAATTACAATATCTAGATACTCAACCTGTGGAAAAATATTTTGGAAAATTATAACCAATTGAAAATCGATAGAGAATTGAGATCTCACACAGTAAAGAACAAGGAACCATAATAGAAATCTAATGAGAAAAAAGTCATACTATAAATTCCAATTATGTTCCAACTAGTGGTTTCTAACGTGTAATATGTGTATGTCATCTGGATCAAGGTGGCTTTTACTTTATTATTCTGACATGTTAAAAAAAAAGTGTCCGTAGATATCCAATTCATAATTTCACATTTATTTTCATTTAATATGAAACTAAAATGAATACATGGAAAAGTAATAGCATTTTTGTTGAAGGAAAGATCTTAGAGAACTAATGGCACAGACTGTATGACGTTAGGGTGTTGTTATTAGGCTCCATGTTGTTAGAATGTATGTGGTTAGCATCTCTATTGTTGGCATGGTGAATGACTAAATGTGTTCCTGCTTCTTGGCGTGGAGAAATGCAAGCTGTGTCTTGAGGTGGAATCCTAGCAGCAGGAGTTAAGTAGAGCCATGTGTCACAGCGGTGGCTGCAGCTGGGCTAAGAGGGCAGAGGCTGACATAAGCAGTGTTTACTACCTCTCAGCAGGCCACACCCAACCTTGTCATCAGGGCTCCAGGCACCATTTTGTTCTGTCCAGTAATTCTTCCAGATCTATGAGTTTTGTATTCTGTGGTTTCCATTATCCATGGTCACCCACCATTCAGAAATATTAAATAGAAAATGCCAGTCTAAAGTATTCATAAGTTTTACACTGTGCATTATTCTGCACACTATAGTTATCCTCCCTGTGCTTGTTGCTTTTAACAGTCAACTTGATGCATTCTAGGATCACTGCAGAATAGTATTGGTGAGGAAATGTCTAGACCAGATTGGCCTGTTGTAGGCATGTCTGTAGGAACATCTATCTATCTATCTATCTATCTATCTATCTATCTATCTATCTATCTCCTTTACATATGTATGTACATATATGTGTATGTGTGTATTTCCTTTATATATATATACATATATATGTGTATGCACATATATATCACTAGATCTCCCTCTCTATATCTATCTCTAATGTGTATAAGTATCTTGCCTGTGTATATATGTGTTTACTATGTACATGCCTGGTGCCCATGGAGATCCAAAGAGGTTGTCAGCTGCCTGAAACTAGAGTCATAGATGGGTGCTGGGAACCAAACTCAGGACCTCTACAAACATAACAAGTGCCCTTAACTGCTAGGCCATCTCTGCAGCCCCATTTCCTTAGTGGCGTTAACTGAGATCAGAAGCCCCATCCTGAATGTGGGTTGCAGCTTTTAATGAGCTGAGCCCTGAACTGTCTGAGTGGAGAAGGTGAGGTAAGCATGTATGAACTCTCTCCCCGCTGGTGACTGCGCACGAGCCTAGCTGCCTCAAGGCCCCTTGATTTCCCCATAAGGACACCGTAAACTAGAAGTGTAAGCCAAGTACGTCCTTTCTCCCTCAAAGCCGCTCCTGTCAAGAGCATTTCATTACTGCAAAGATGTAAAAGCTGGACACTCCCATTGGTCACTTAGTAGCCATCCCACCATTACAGTGACTGTCAAAATGTCTACTAACTTTTATGTTAACAGCCCAAAGCAGAATACCTCATGGAAGTCTGGCAAGCATAAATTATAGTGAAAATATAAACCACTGACATAGAAGCCACTGTAAACTAAGAAGAGTCTGGAGGAAAGATGGAGGCAGGTGTGATTAAGATACATTATATACACATGTGAAGTCCTCAAAGAGTAAGTAAAAGGTACTGTCAAACTATACAAGAGCCTATGTACAATTTATAATTTTGAACCTTAAGATGCAGATACAATGAATAATTTGCTATGAAAATAACACAGGCACAGTTGATGTGGACAGTCTGAACATTTCACCACCTATAAATTAAATCAGAAGGAATACTTTTTTAAAATCTGCTCAGCTTTCCACATTCGGCATGTGTATTTATGGGCACTATTGGGGGCAGTTCTTCAAGGAAAGAAATAAAAAAATGAAAGGGCAGGTGACAATCATTATTGCCCACTGAGGCTGGGGATGTAATTTTGTTGGTAAAAAGCTCACTTACTAGCCACAAAGTCCGGGCTTCAGTCACTAGCACCACATAAACTAGGAGTCAAAGCACAGGCCTGTAATCCCAGGAGTTGGGAGGTAGCTCAAGGATATCTTTGGCTACATAGCTAGCTTGAGGGCAGCCTGGACTACATGAGGCCAGGAAAAACAAAAAGCTGCCCATTGCATCCTATTCCTTGTGTTAAACACTACACATACAGGCACACTACATACTGCCTCATTAACAATTTCAAGAATGTCCCAACTCAGTAAAACACACCCACTGCCTCCTTAAGGATCTCCTAGCCAAAGGAACAGGCGGTTAGCAGCTGCCCAGCCCAGTTGGAGTTCTGCTGTCTGTGATGAGATCCATTCCTCTTAATCAGGTAGGGAAGGGCAGAAAAAGAGCAACTTCCCTTGAGGGTTTATGTTCCCATGGAGTATATAGAATACACATGTAAGCAAATACATTGATGTGGTAATTCAGACAGTCCCGAAAACTTCAAAAATACAAGGCTAAGTGGGGCTGGGGAGGAGGGTGTGCCCTCTTCGCTGGTGTGATAAGGTGACATCCAAGTCAAGATGCTTGCAGCTGGCTTATTGAGGTGTCTTGATTTAGGTGTAACTATGAAATGACTTCTCGCGGTTTCTGTCACTAGTTCCCTCTCTGCAGCACAGTCTCCTCCAGCATAGACTTTAAGGACCCCTGGTGTCTTAGTCAGGGTTTCTATTCCTGCACAAAACATCATGACCAAGAAGCAAGTTGGGGAAGGAAGGGTTTATTCGGCTTACACTTTCCAAATTACTGTCCATCACTGAAGGAAGTCGGGACTGGAACTCAAGAAGGTCAAGCTTTCTTATAGAACCCAAGACTACCAACCCAGGGATGGCACCACCCACAAGGGGCCCTCCCCCCTTGATCATCAACTGAAAAAATGCCCTACAGCTGGATCTCATGGAGGCACTTTCCTAACTGAAGCACCTTTCTCTGTGATAACTCCAGCCTGTGTCAAGTTGACACACAAAGCCAGCCAGTACACCTGGGTAAGTACATTAGTTAAGTCCATCCAAGAGACAAATTGCACTTTAAATAATTGAACCAAGGGAATTTGATGTGAACGATTAATTATATGGATAGTAGGAAAGACACGACATGAAGAGGGCAGTAATGTCTATCCAGACATTATAAAAAAGACAAGCAAATGGAGAAGGATGTGCTTAAGAGCTCGGAGGCTAGGGCCAGAATGCAGAAATTGGCTTGTGTTAGGCCTGGAGTCATAAGTGACAGATAGCCCAGAGCAAAAGCGTTGCTGAAGATGGAAGGATGCAGAGTCCTTATTCACAGGACTCATCTACGTCAAGCACGAGTCAGCTGGCCCAGCATCTTGGAAACTTCAACATGTAGGAAAATGTCCCTACCCTTTAGAGAGCATGGGTGAAGAAGGGGAGGGGCCAGAGACACAGGACGGACACAGGAAGATTGTCTAACTTCCTTGTTACTAACTGTCTATCTCCTGTTAGAGCCAACCTTAACATCTCCTTGCAGAGTTTCTCCCTTACTCCACCCTCATGCAGCTCTCTTGAGCTGGCATCCTTTTAGGAAGGAAGATAGAAGAGGTATGTGACCTGGGCCTGAAAACTCCCCTTCCTTCCTTCTTTGTGCCCAGCTCCTCTCATGTGTCTGGGGTGAGTAGAAAGGGAAGAAAACAAGACTAGAGTCTCTACTCCTCTAGCTACCACAGTCGTTTCTGGGTCTGCAGTTGCTGCTTCTCTGACTAGATCAGGGGACCAATGCCCTCACTGTGATGGGCCTTCAAATGGTGGGAGGAACAGCTTATGGGCTCAGGCCTAACCACTTCCTGCCTGACCTACTGTGTCTAGCCAGACTCTCCTCCAATTAGCTCTCTTCTCCACCCATCTTTACCTTGACACAAAGACCATTTATTTCTTACCTCAGCCCAAAGCCAAATAGAATATGGCATCAATTTGAGAGCATCTCCTCTGCCCAGGACTGCTCCCGACATGCCAGATTTTGGGGACTCCGTGGTGGCTTGAATGAATGGTCCAGATAAATGTATATAGTGATTTGAATAGGTAAGGCCCCCATAGACTCATGTTTTTTGAATTCTTGGCCCATAATGAGTGACATTACTAGCCAGTATATCCTTGTTAGAATAGCTGTGGTCTTTGGAGGAAATGTACCACTGTGGGGGTGGGCTTTGAGGGCACCTAGTACTCCAGCTCCATGCAACGCAGAAGAGAGTGTCTCCTTCTGCCTGCCTTTGGATCAAGATCTAGAACACTCAGCTCCTTCTCCAGCACCATGTCTCCCTGGATGCTGCCATGCTTCCTGCCAGGATAATGGACTGAACCTCTGAAACTGTAAGCCAGTCTTAACTAAATGTTGTCCCATACAAGAGTTGCCTTGGTCATGGTGTCTCTTCAAAGCAATGGAAACCCAAATGGAGATGATGTACATGTTTGAATACTTGGTCCCCAGTTGGTGGAACTATTTGGAAAAGATTAGGAGGTGTGACCAGCTTTGTTGATATGCCACTGGGGATGGTCTCTGAGGTTTCAAAAGTCCTTGCATTTCAATTATTTATCCTTCTCTCTGCCTCCAACTTGTGGATAAGATGTAAACTCTCAGCTACTGCTCCAGAGCCATGCCTGCCTGCCTGCTACTATGACAGTCATGAACTCTAACCCTCTGAAACTGTCAGCAACCCCCATTAAATGCTTTCTTTATAAATTACCTTATAAAGGTCACAGTGTCTCTTCACAGCAATAGAAAAGTAACTGAGACAAGATCTTACCAAGAGTTGACATTATGAGGAGGGTTTTTGCTTATCTAGAATCCTGAAGTATTCTCAAGGCAGACGTTCATGACTGTCTCTCCCTCTAATCCTGTTCCGGCTCCTCATGAAGATTGGGCAGTAAGCCCAGGGAGCTGTAGTGGGTGTTGTGGTGGGTAGGTGTAGTCATTATTTTTCTCACAACTGTTTCTTGTTGGTGTGAACAAATACCCAACAGAAACAAGCTAAAGGAGGAGAAAACTATTCTGGCTCATGGCTTCAGGGCATAAAGTCTATCACAGTGTTGAAAGTGCAAAGGTTTGAAGGATTCCATTGTAGTGGAGGGGGCACAGGAAGGAAGGTCATCTTGCCTTGCCTCGCCACGTCAGGAAGCAGGGTGCCATAGCCAGAAGCAGAAGCGCCTAGCACCTTCAGAGCCTACTCTCAGTGACCCATTTGTTAGCTAGGCTAGAGGGCCCAAAGGTTCCACAGCCTCCCCAAACAGCGTGACCATTGATTGGGTTCACCATACGTGACCATCTTCCAATCACATGAGCCTGCGAGGGTCATTTCAGATCTAACCATGACAACAGATAGCTCTCTTGAGAAGGTGTTTTACTGACAGCCAATTTTTTTGACTGAGCTTTCGATGGGATTTCCAGACAACAGGAACAGTACTGTGGAACATCCCCACTTTTGAACAATAGAAAAGAGGAAGGTTCACAATAGTTGCTCTAAGAAGTGCTATTGATAGCTTTGACAATTGGACTTACTTTTTTAAGTGTGCGGTGGCAGTGTATGTGTGCGTGTGCATGCGTGTGTGTGTGTGTGTGTGTGTGTGTGTGTGTGTGTGTATTGGGAGTTGGGGGTGTCCAGCTACCTGCAGAGGCTGGAAGAAAACTCCAGATCCCCTGAAGTCAGAGTTACAGATAGCTGCCAGTGGTCTGATTAGGGTGCTATTTACTAAACTAGGGTTTTCTGGAAGAACAGCATGTATCCATAACCACTGACCCATCTCTCCAGCTCCTGATTATTCTGAAGTGTTGAGCATAAAACTAAGACCTTATGGATGCTAGACAAGCACTCTACCCCTGGGATATATCTCTAGACGCCCCCTCTCTTTAATTTAATTTGAAACAGGCTTTTACTAATTTACCCAGACTACCCTTGGACTCGATATATAGTCCAAGCAGACCTTGAGCCCATGAAACCTTTGCCTCAGCTTCTCAAGGGACTGGGATTATAGGAATATATCACCAGGCATGGCTTTGTTTTATTTAAGTTTATTTGGGGCTCTGTCCTAGTTAGGGTTACTATTGCTATGATGAAACACCACGACCAAAAAGCAAGTTGCGGAGGAAAAGGGTTTTTTATTTGGCTTACACTTCCACATCATAGTCCATCACTGAAGGAAGTCAGGACACAGACTCAAGGGCAGGCACCTGGAGGCAGGAGCTGATGCAGAGGCCACAGAGGGGTGCTTACTGGGTAGCTTCTCATGGCTTGCTCATCCTGCTTTCTTATGGAACCCAGGACCACCAGGCCAGGGATGACACTACCCACGATGGACAGGGCCCTTCCTACCAATCACTAACTAAGAAAATGCCCTACAGACTTGCATATAGTCCAGTCTTATGGAGGCTTTTTAAAATTGAGGTTTCCTTCTCTCCAATGACTTTAGCTTACATCAGGTTCACATTAAACTTACAGCACCATCTCTCTCCAGTGTCTCATGTAGCTCAAGAATCCCTGAACTCCTGCCCCTGCTCTTCCTGCCTCAACTTACAAGTGCTGTGATGACAAACTCACACCACCATGCCCAGCTCCTTATGACAATGTCTATCGTGAGAAAAACAAAACAACACTATCCTCGGAGGTTTTACACCTGGTGACTGTCTCACAAGCCACACACCTTGCGTAACGTGAATTTTATTTCTGAGACAGATAGACCAATCTGACTGTTAGATCTTAGCAAATCCTTTGGGTTTAGTAGGACATGAACTGGTATGTGTTTGGGGTGACCCGTGTGACTTCTGTGTGCTGCTGGGACTGTGGGCAAGAAATGGAACAACTGATTTATGGTTGCAGTAATGGCCCTGAGAACTTATGATGATGTCTTAGGCTAGGATGAAGCAGAGGAGGTGGGAGAAATAGAGAGATTCTGGTCAAATCGGAAAAGAAAACTTGCTGGAAAGTCTTGATTACAATACAACAGTCCTGGGTTTGGGGCCTGGCTCGCTGCCTGAATACTGATGCTATTTCCTGGTATAGAGTGACTCTACAAGGGTGAAATTTGCTCATACTTCTGATTGTTTTGTTTACTATCCTATCCCGGGGTCTGGAAGAGTGTCTGCCGGTTAGTTGCTCAATAAATAGACTCTGAATAACTGAGAAGTCATACAGGATGTAGTTTGTTGGGCATATACATTTGCCACCTAAGACCACGGGCATGTTGAACCAGTCTCTGTGTTTGCCAAATCCACTTGAAAGGTGAGTGGTGGTGGTGGTAGTGGTGAATTTCAATTGTTGTAACTGAGAACCACCATCCAGGCCTTTTGAACAAGAACAGTAAGACTCACTTTGCTTGTGGGAGAGAAAGCTCTTCCTGTCTGGCCCACCCCTGGGAATACTAGGAGAAGCCACTGAACAATCAAATTCTTACCTGCATCTTGGTGTAACTCTTGCTTTCCCCTAGAGCTCCAGAGGAGGGCCCATTTCCCATCAGCTGGGCTTCCTGGCCTCTGGTGTTTCAGAGCTCCTAGTGGCTACTGACCCAAGCCTTGGCCCTGCCAATGCTACCTTAAAAGAAAGCACTCCTTCTTGGCTCCCTAAAAACATCCCTTCCCCGTCACAGAACAGCAGTTTTGCAGTTCTTGAAGGACAAAGATCAGCAGTGCCCTTGCACTCAGAACCTTGCTGCAGGGAGGAGCCTCTTCATCCACCTCCTTCTCCCTCCTGCTTTCCAACAGCCTGGCTTTGATCAGAGTCCCCATCCTTGGTGCTTGGGTATGATGTTGTATTTGGGTTTTGTCTATGGTTCCTGGCTCATAATCCTCTCCTTGAGACAAGTTATAGAAACTAAGATCTCTCTTCCTCAAAGTAAATCCTATGCCACCCATCTTCCTCTGAGCATTTGGTTTGGAGCATGATGGACTATACCCGTAATGCCAGCACTTCAGTAGTGGAAGCAGGAGGATCCTGAATTCCAGGCTATGAGGAGTGGGTATGTGAAAGGAAGTCTCTGATCTATCCTCCTGACAGATCGTAATACCTGAATTGAGATTGGGTCCTACTTCATACCCATGAGCAAGAGATGCAATAGAATCCGACAGGCAGGCTCCTGAACTGCCCCACCCAGGCTAGTCATACCAGAACACACCCTTTTTATCCAACTTGGTTTTTACACAGTTTTCTCTACTTCAATAGTGTCCATGCAATAAAGTCTCCATGAAACCCAACAGGACAGAGTTCAAAGAGCTCCCAGACAGCCAAAGAAGACAGGAAGAATCCCAGAGGGCGGTGCTGCCCAAAGCTGGGACCACGGTAACTCTGCGTCCCTCTCCCATTTCAAGCCTTATGCATCTCTTATTTACGTCGCACAAGCAGTCCATATATCCAGAAATTAGCTCAAGCTGGACTACAGGAGGATTTCTAGTGGTTAAGTTAAAAGCCAGCATTCCCCAGGAACTTGGGAAACAGGTTTTTTTTTTTCTGCTCCTTCAAAGGATTCATTTCCTTTACCTCTGGCAGAAGGGCTACACAGTTCTCCTGTGGACATATATATATATACCCATGGTGGCTATCAGCATATCAAAGCCCATGTCGTCCTCCAGGTGTCCTCAGCATCACAAGGACTTGGTACACATTTCAAAGTCCACCCTGGCATCCTATGCTTTTCACTCCCCCTCTGCCCTCCCCTTAGCTCATTGGCTTCTCTCCCTCCCGCTACTCATCCTTCTGATAACTCAGATAGCTGTGCTATTCTCTTGCTCTTCCTTCTCTTGCTATTCACTGTCTCTGTCTCTCTGTCTCTGTCTCTCTCTCTCTCTCACTATCTCACTATGTTCTATATTCAATCTCTTGCTATTGGCTATCTTGATGTTTCCACTATTGTCCCCCTCTATGCTCCTTCCTACACATGTGGTGCCAAAACCCTTGGTGTCTTTTACCTGCAGCCTTTGGAATATAGTCTTTATAAGAAGCCCAAGTATTTCCTTGAGTTTTGCGAGCCGCTCGAGCAAACTAATCAAAGCTGAGTAGGTGGCAGTGGGAACCCCAATTGATAGGGATGGGAAGAGGAGTACATGGAGCCTAGAGCTCTCAGCTGCCATCTGAAGGAGAGGTTGGGGTGTCAGTTAGTGAACCGTCCTTCAACCTGTGAGATGTCATGCTATTTTCAGATAGATAGTATCAGAACAATTGAATTACAGGACACCACTTGAAGGATCTGCAGAACAGCTCATTGCTTGCTTTCTGATTGGGAGAAATCCCATACCTTCTGGGCTCACAGAATGATCGGTGTGGTAAGCACACAGTAGAAGAAACTGAGTCTGACTGAGCCTTTCGTCTGTCTCCTACCAGTTCTACAGAGCAGAACTGGCCGTTGTCTTTGTAGCCTGGTATCCAAAATCTGTAACAGGCCACTGCACCTTCCCGCCCCGCCCCCACCTCCCGCCCGCCCCTCACCTGAAGCCAGTGGGGCGGGGCAGTCTACTGGAAGAAGGTGAGGATGGCTGTCTTCCTAGGGAGAGAATGAGAGACAGGGCAGCCTGACTTCGGAAAGCCTTCTTAGAACGAGTCAGATAGATCATGACATTTGGGAACGAGTGAGCATTTTTTTTCTTCTCTAACTTAGAACAAGTTAGTGATACGTAGGAAGAAACCTCAGACCCCTTCCTTTGAGGGGAGCTGCAGGAAGAGGAGGCAGGCCCTGCCTTTGTGACCCAGTGCTGAGGCTCTTGGAGAAGGAATATTCTTCAGGTAGTGACTCAGCTTGGCGTGCCACGCCTTCCTCCGTCCTGCTCTGTCCAATTCTCCAAAGCCAAGCAAATAGGAAGTGTGGCAGACGGACCCATTTTAGCAGCGGTCCACTTTAGGGTTGTTTGGCTGGGCGCGAGTCCACTGGAAAGCAGTTCTTTTCCCTCGCATCTCTGCTGTAACAAAGAAGCACTTTTAAAGAAGTGATATGGCCTGAGCAAAAACGGACCCAAGCACTGCCAAGTTGGATGGGCTAAATGTCATGACTTGCTCTGATGGTGGGATTTATTAGAGCCCTAGCATACCAGAATCAGAAGGAACCTCAAGGCCAACCCTCTCACCCTCCAGAGAAAGAAATTGGACCCCGGATATGAGCCTGTGGTGACTGAAAGGGTCAGTGAGCTAGGGGTAAAGCAGTGGCTGACTCAGAGGTCTTTCAGATTGCTGCACCCACTGTGCGCTGCCATCTTGTCAGCTGGTGATGCTTGCTAAATAAATAATGGAGAGTTTGTTGTGAATTTGCTTCAAAATGCCCTTGAAAACGTCGAAGGAAAATTCCAACCTGGTGCTACAAGTGAAATAGTTATGTGAGTTGAATTCTTACATGCCAAAAATATCCCTACAAAGAAGCAGCAATATACAGACCTTGTTTGGACTTAAACATGGAGTCCTTGAACGTAGCCATCAAGGTCATGGCTTTGCTCAAAGTAACCTCTTTTCCAGTTCCTAAATGTCTGAGATCTAAAGTTGTCTTGACAGGGAGACTTCTCTTCTTGTATTTTCTACCATCTCTGACACCCCACCACCACCAGCTCACCATCTTATCTGATGTTCTAGGATGCTCAAGCCTGGCCCTTGCAACACCCCCATCCCTTAGCTGTGAGTCAGAGTGTAATTAGCTCTGTATATCCAATTTGACCCCATCCAGTATAACAGAAGGTTCCTTAGCCCAGAGACTGGCATGTCAGTTCAGTCAACTACCTAGAGGTGGGAGGGAGGAGAAATGAGTTCAGAATACATGTAGTGGCTATTCCTGGTTGTCAACTTGACTATATCTGAAATGAACTACAATCCAGAATTAGAAGGCTCATCTGGCCCTAATCTGGAGGCTGAGAGATACAAGTTTCTGACCTGAATCTTGGCATGGAGATCTTGAGGTATAGTAGCTATGAATCCCAGAGGATTAAGATAGAAAGATCTATGAGTTCAAGATCATCTGGGATTAAAGGTGTGGTGGCATAGTGGCTATGAATCCTAGAAGATTAAGACTTGAAGATCTACGAATTCAAGCAGGGTCATCTGGGGTTAAAGGTGTGGTGACACACACCTTTAACCTGGGCCACACCTTTTGCTAGAGACCTATATAAGGACGTTGGAAGAAGGAAAGTTCGCTCTGCTTCACCTGCTTGCCTTGTGGGACGGAGCAACTGCTGAATCCTTGGACTTCCATTCACAGCTGCTGCCGACCATTATTGGGAGTTGATTGTTGGGAGTTGGATTACAGACTGTAAGTCATCAATAAATTCCTTTACTACATAGAGACTACCATAAGTTCTGTGACTCTAGAGAACCCTGACTAATACAATACATATTTCCCAGTTCTGTGTCTGTGGCACCTTCAGGGGTGGCCTGAGAAGTACAGCCTCACCCTGCCCAGAGCTCAGTCCCCAAACCCACTCAGTTCTCCCTTCTCTTCCCTGTCCAGGCACTAGGGAGGCAGGAGAAGACCTGCTGGTGCTGGTGCTTTGATGAGACCTTTGGGGTTCTGAGGTCTCCCCTGTGGCTTCTTCGTAACCTGCCATTCCTTTTTAAAACAACCCCTTTATTAAACTTGCCTCAAATTACCTGCCATCTGTTCAGCTGGATATTACCTCAACCTAGAGCATTCCCTCCCCCACCCCACCACTTTAAAGAGTCACTGTAGGGCCCTTGAACTTGGACTCCCCCATCTTCATCACAAGTTCGTGTCTTACTTCTTAAGAAGGATCCTCTAAGAACTAAGATGGAGCCCTTGCATGGGTATGGCCAAGAGCCAGGAAATTAGACCCTGTCTGAGCCAGCATTAGGTGCCTTTCACAGCAGGGGAGCACAGACTGAGTCTGTGGTTGTGAAAGGAGTGTCTGCCCTGTTGGTATCAGAGGTAGATTTCTTTTTCCTTGGGTGAAGATACCTGGGGAAAGAGCATGTGTTGTGTGGTGTGGTGATGCATGTCCAGAACTTGGGAGGCGGAGGCAGGAGGATTGGGAGTTCAATGTCCTCCTTGGCTCTTTAGTGAACTTGAGGCAGACCCAGACTACAAGAGACTCTCTCAAACAAAAGCAACAGCAACATAAAGACCTGGGAAGGGGACCTTGGTGTGTGCTTAGGCCCAGGCACGAATAATGCAGGCGATAATGGTGGGGGGCTTCTACCAGAATTGAAGGGCTCTTGACAAGGAGAATTATAGTCCTCTCCCCCATAATCTACCAGTTCAAACCCATCTCCTCTTGTCTAGCCGTCCCATGTTCCCTTAGGCAGCAAGCCCCATTTTGACAATGACAAACTATTCAGCAATAGCCACGGTCTTTATTTCCATCCCTCATCGTGCTAGACACAAAATATGTTAGATTGAGAATAATTTATAGTCACTTACAACCTGCTTCCTTCCGACTGCCACTTGAGTATAAAACTGTGTGGATAGCAGTTTCACAGGAGAAATAGACAGTTAGCTGCAAAGCTACCCGGAGCGATAATATTATCTCACATTTTTTTTTTACAGTGTTTCACAGTTTGTCAGACATTTTCTCATGCATTATGTATATTAGTTGATTCTCATAATAAACCTACTATATATGCGTGTATGTGTGTATTATATATGCATCTATGTAAATGATATACACACATACAGATATATGTATGCTATGCATAATGTGTCTAAAGAATAAAGCTTAAGAAAGAAAATTACTTACCCAAGGTCATGTTAGCAGGCAGAACGAGTTTCTCTGGGTATCCCTTATGGCCTCATGGTGTAATATGATAGCTGTGATGATGTATGTCTGCTTGTGTCTGTGAGCTCATTAAGCATTGAGTCTGTGTGTGTGTGTGTGGGGGGGTTCATTGTTGTTGTTTGGGTTTTGTTTTGTTTCGTTTTGTTGCCATGTACACTGATGTTCATGTCTATGGATGCCAGGTACTATGAGTGGTTTTATACACTAAACTACACCCTATGGCCCACCTCTTAGATCAGGACATACACATTTTCCTTTACTTAAAGACTCACTCCCTTCTGTGTCTCTTGCTTTCACCCCTCTGAGACTCCTAAACACTGTTGTGAACTTTGCCTTTATCCCATGAAAACACCGTTAGTAAGATAGCATTTGTCTTGTGTATCACTGAACACTATATGAATGGGTACATGACTGCTGAGAATGAATATTCTCCTCAGCTCCCGTGCCTTTAATAGACACAGTGTTGTCGAACAGGGCCCTGGACTGCCTTGCTCACTGTCACCTTCTAGATATTGAAAATGTCGCATCAGAGTTACAAAACATCTTTGAAGGTTCAGTGGTGCTGTATGCCCAGTCTGCCACCTCAGAGAAATCCTTCCTAGCCATGGAGCTGACCAAAGCAGGAGGAAGGCCTTAGTGAAATGTTTCGTTATCGACCTCTACAATCCTGGTGAGGAGTTCAGGTGTCTTCTGTTGCAAGGTCTTCCTTCTGAGCTTCCAGTGACAAGTGTCGCAGTGTCTCCCACTCCTGTCCATTAACCCAACTTCCACGTCTTTACACACTTCTCTTTCAAATTTCTGGAGTGTGTATGCTACATTTTTACAATAATTTCAACAGCAAGCAGCTTTTGCAAAGGTGAAGAACAGCGTTAGGAGAGAGGCCGCCTTGCCCAGCATCTTGGCTCAGTCCCCGGAGGGAGCTACATGGGATGGAAGGGAGGCATATTCAAATTGCTGGTCATGACCCATTAGTGAGTTGTGGAGTCCAGAACAGAATTCTTTAAAAGGGCATTACTTTCTGCAGCTGCCAAGACTAGAAAAGCACCAGAATGCATTACCAATAGCAGGTGACAAGTAATATTTTTGTGAAAATTTTGCTGTAGGTGTGTGTGTGTGTCCCCATCCTAGGTCACAGTGTAAGATGTTTCTGCTTCTGTAGACCATGTTCAAAACTTCTTCACAAGCCACTGCTCAAGAGGAACCTTGCAAGGACAGTGGCTACTTACTCACCTCTACCATCAATTCCCTCTCTCCACCATGGTAGCATGGTCTGTGGTTTGGATAGGCCCCAAGAGCAGCCATGAATGACCTAAACCAGCAACAATATTCTTAACTCAGTGGGCACCATGACTGGCTCAGGAATGGGCAGTAACCTTACCTAGACTAACTAGGACATGTCATTCCTGTCCTCAGTGGAATATGTACATGACCAATTAATCTAGATAGCCATCTTTGGGGGAAGCCAAGGAAATCCTTTCATGAGACTGTGAATCTTATAAGCATGTAGTTTAGAGAAGCCCTGTCTGGTCAGAGACACAGAAAGGCTGTTCGACATTTCCCCAACTCCTACCTGAAAGCAGAGTTTCTGAGAGAAAGGACAAGAACAATAACAAACATGGCACAAAGTGGCTTCTAAGTGACATCATCAGAAACCCACTTATAAAGTCATAATTTTGCTGTCCTCAACAAAACTTTGTCAGCTGGGCATGATGGAACATGCCTTTAATTTCAACACTTGAAAGGCAGAGAGGCAGGATGACCTCTGAATTCAAAGCCAGCTTGGTCTACAGAGAGAGATCCAGGGCAGTCAGGGCTACACAGGTGAGAAAATCTTAGGGAAAGACAAATTGTTAGGGAAAGTATGCTTAGAAAAGAATAAATTACATTAAAGAAAGAGAGAAAGAAAGGGAGAGAGGGAAAGAGAGAAAGGAAGGAAGGAAAGAAGGAAGGAAGAAGAGAGAGGAAGCAAGCAAGCTTCGTCAGTGACCACGGGTCTCCCTCAGTCTCTAGCCCCATAAGAAAATAGTTCATATATTGTAAAGTCTTACATATGTAGGAGGCTGAATTCCTAGGAGAGAGACAGAGATGTGGGAGTCATCAATGTGCCCATGCTGATAGAAATGCTTCACTCCTGGAGAGAAGCATTTGATTGTTCAAGAAGAGGTAAAGACAGAGAGAGATGGCCTAGGACACATTTGTGAGAAGCAACAGTGCCCACCAATACCTCCAAGGGCAGAAGGAAGAAAAGTCAAAGATTACTACACCTTGTTACCTCACCTTTCAGCTCAGCCATAGGCCTTCGGGCAGTATCTGCTTGGAGGCTACCACCTGGGGAGCTAAGACAAAAGCTCTCTGCAGACTGTCAGTTCTGTCTTTGAAGAAGTCGCTGAGATGCGGAACACCTACCACCTGAAGACCTTCTGACTTGCTGGGGACTTTGGCACCTGACCTTTTCTGCAGTATTTATGTTATGCAAATATGTAACCTAGAGATTTGGTTTCGCTTTGGTGTAACTATAAAAATCCTGGCCTCCCTAAGTAAAAGTTGAAGCTTTGATTGGAACTCAACTTGGCTTTGTGATTTCTCTCGAATTTCGAATTCTCTTTCAGGTCCTTGTTCCCTCCCCTGAGAGAACCCAGTTCCTGAAACTGTGGGCAGTTTCAACACCTGAACTCTTGCTTCATAGTTCATCTGCCTGACTCCCAGAACTTTCACAATGGAGCCCTGGGTGGTGGGGAGGTGGAAGGAGAAGGCCAACCACAATGCTTTACTTACAGTGTCCAGAGCCCTCTCTAAAAGAAAGAGAAGGCACTGACCTAGGCCACTCCTGGAGAGAAATCTTACATATAAACTCTTCTGAAACCACTAGAATTTTTGTCTTCATCAACCTAAGTGACTTCAATGCTTGGGGGTGAGTGAGACTGTCATTCTTTAACAAGTGAGCAAAGGGGGTGGCTGGCTAAGTTGGTGTTACAACGGTGAGATAAGTGATTGTATGTGGCCACCTGCCTCGCTAAAAAGCCAGATGGGCTCAAAGGGAAATCTGTGGATGCTAGAGGGAGACAGGAGGAAGAGATGAACAGATGAGTTCTTTGATTTATTTGGTCCTATCTCTGCAGGAGCACTGACTTCCCTTCTTCTCCCAAGCTCTTGAAGAACCTGGAAGAGAGAAAAGTACACCCAGAGAGCTGGCCTCCTCTGCTGGAGTTTTGTTTTGTTTTGCTTTGCTTTGTTTTTTAAAAGCAAGAGGGAAAAATTCATCTAAGAGAGATAAATAAATGGAACTCTAAAGCAGAATGCAGAGCAGAACATTCTAGAAGCCCAGCCTCTCATTCTATAAGGTCGTTAAGGTTGGTGGACCTCTGGTCATTTCTTCTATTTCCTTTAGCTTCAGGACTAAATTCCTTCGGAAAGTACCTAAACTAACCATCTCAACTACGTTACTGCAAATGAGGAAGGGTTGGTTATTTGGGGGACTTGAGGGAGAGGACACAAACTGTTCTTTGGGGGTGTACAGGATGACTGAGGAGTAGAGTTAGAGGTGCTGATATGAGCTGTCCCACCTGAGCAGTGTGGTCGTTTCTCGCTGAGCTGCTCTGAAATCTATCCCAGTTATCCAGCAAGACCTAGGCATTTGCTCTACTGCTGTGGGACTATATATTCCAGCTTAGCTTTGGCCCCATGAAGATGCTGGAGCTCTTCAACAGAAATCTCAACTTCCTCTTTTTCTTTTTTTTCCCAGAATCCAAAGATGGCTAAGCTGCTGACTTCTCAGCTCCTTCCCAGAAATCCACACGACCTAGTTCTGATGGACTCATGTGCCCCAGATACAGTGTGCCCATATTTATTGCCTTCCGGCTTTAGCTTGGTCTAGCAAGGTTCTAAGTCTAAGGGCTGAGTCCCACATACAATGAACACCTTGACACTCTTAGAGATTGGGGGCATGGAGCACATGGAGGGTGTGTGTGTGTGTGTGTATGAGAGAGAGAGAGAGAGAGAGAGAGAGAGAAAGAGAGAGAGAGAGAGAGAGAGAAAGGGGGAGAGAGAGAAAGGGAGAGAGAGAGAGAGAGA